>NC_056729.1:5588580-5771080 GCF_019279795.1 Protopterus annectens
ATGCATGTTGTACTAAAACCTGACTGTTGCTTCTTCAAGTACACTCAGCGTATAAGTTTACTCACACCTTCTAATGCTAACACTGGATACATGGGAGTATGTATTTTCTTTTGGAATTAGGGAATTAACTGGCATACAACAGTAGTTATTGCTATGTATTCCTATGGCTTTCCTATTTTCCCTTTACATCCAGTCCTTGTAATGCATGTCATATTTCTTTATTGCAATGTATTCCTATGGCTTTCCTATTTTCCCTTTACATGCACTCCTTGTAATGCATGTTATATTTATTTCAGCACCAAGTTATTGTATATATGCTGTGGCTTAGTGGTACTTCTTGCAGACTGGTGAGTCCAAGGTGTGGGGTTTGAGACTGACAAGGGTATTTTATTTTGCTGCCGAGCAATACAAGGGCCTTGTCATACAGAGTGACAAAGGCACTTTGAAGCAGTTGTAAGTGGGTTGGCGTGGGTTTGCGCAACTCTTACCGATGCTAAGCAACGCTTAGCTCAGCTTAGTGTATTTTAGCAATACTAAGCTTAGCTTAGCTCATTTTATGTTAGCAATAGTAAGCTAAGCTTGGCGGAGCTTATCATATCTTAGCAATGCTAAGCTAGGTGCACACATGCACACACTGGTGCAAACCCGCTTACTACTGTTTACAAGTGCTCACTCCCGCTAACCCCTGCGCTCATGTCTTTGACAGAAAAGTAAATGGGAAGATAGGAATGTGGTGATAAAGGGTGCTCAGAGAGGGGAAGACAGTAGGGAAACTAGCTTGGGATGTACACGATGGGTATGGAGAAGGACCATAGCTGCCCATTTCTTTACTAGCAACAGCTGTGCATATGCAATATATTAGGTGGGATATTTGAAACCTTCCACCCCTGAGAGAGTGGTGAGGACATCTAAGTATGTCGTACTACCAATTATGAATATCAGGCATATGCACTGTTTGTGAACTGCTATACTGTCATTAGTACGTTACTCACATCTGAACAGTTTGTGGTTTGTGTTGACATCAGCACAGTCTGCTCAGGATGACTGGACATATTTCTGTACTGTGTATGCCTACCTACACCTTTGGTTGTGCCTGACTACACGGATATATAGTACCTTTAGGTAGGGGTGCAGAACTGCAGTGTGCATTATTTATTATCGTGTGATGTTTATCTTACTGAACATGCAGACTTGCTGTGTACCTGTAAGTCTATGAAGGCTTGTAGTCTGTCTGAGTAGCTCCCACCTGTGGACATATCCAGATGGTAGACAGAGGTCATCCTAGTATTCTTTGACTGTGCACCACAGCAGTCTTTTCAGCACCTGAACAATGGCATTGTCACAGGTGGTTCCTAGCAGTAGATGGCTACATCAATTGCTATTTCTGTGTTGTACTTCTACATAAGGGCATGCTTGTGGGATTCATTCTACAGCTATTTGCAGAGTGTGTAACAGCAGACAAGCTGATATGCCTGTGTGTTTCTGACTTTTCCAGGCCTCAGATACTCTCACGTATATATTTGAACAGCCTCAGGGAAAGGTACATATAACTGGGATACACCTGTCATATTGTTCAGACATTTTGCAGTTCAGACTTTGGGTGATTCAGAGCATTTCTATTACTACACCTTTTCTGATGTGCAAGCAGTGTCTACTCTCACTTATTGACATTTGTTATTAAGTGAGATTTAACACCTTTCTGCCTATTGTTAGTACATTTCACAGGGAGTCAAAGGGGCACAGCTAACATTTGTTTACAAATCAGGGTCATCACTGTAGAGCAGTCACTGTTGGGAGGTCTGGCCTGTGACCTATGCAAATATGCCAATGTTTATCCTGCCCTGATACTGTGTGGGGTTTGTAAGCTGCTACTGAAACCTTATTCCCTACTAGCATGGCTGATTCTCTTTTCACAGTCATGTCATGCAAATCAACAACACCTGCTGTTTAAGGCCCACAGTACAAGATTTGTGTTATAACATTCCTATTTTCCCTTTACATTCCCTCATAGTAATGCATGATATATTTATTACAGCAACAAGTTATTGTATATCTGCTGTAGCTCAGTGGTAATTCATGCAGTCTAGTGTGTCCAAGGTCCGGGGTTTGAGACTGACAGGGGTATTTTATTTTGCTGATGAGCAGACTACAGGCCTTGTCATACAGAGTGACTAAGGCATTTTTAAGCAGTTGCAAGCGGGTTTGCGTGGGTTTGCACGTCACTTAGCTACGCTTATCTACACTTAGCTAAGTGCACACAAGCGCATACCCGTTGACTACTGCTTAAAAGTGCTTATTCCCACTAACACCCGCGCTAATTTCTTTTAAAGAAAAGAAAATGGGGAAATAGGAAAGTGGTGAAAAAGGGGGCACAAAGAGGGTAGGACAGTAGGAAAACAAGCTCGGGATGTGCAGGAAGGATGTAGGGAAGGCCCATAGCTGCCCAATTCTTTACCAGCAACAGCTGTGCATATGTTAGAAATTTAGAGTGAAATTTGAAACCTTCCACCCCTGAGAGAGGAGTGAGGACAACAAAGTATGTTGTACAGCCAATTGTAATTATCAGTTTACATGTCCAGCAGACATGTGTGTGAAATGGGCAGCTATGTATGGGGCGTAATTTTTTTGCAGGCACAGATTGCCCTTTTTTTTTTTCCAGGTAGGAGTGAAATGTGAGGTAAAGGAAGTAGAAATATTGAGGGAGGTGGGTTGGGGAAGTTAACAGACAAGACAAAAAAGACGCATACAGGGGCGGAGTATGACACATGTGGTGGGTACACACAATTGACGGTGACGGATGCTTGGACATCGCAAGACCATGAGCCCACAGATGGCAACAGTGGAATTGAGATCTTCACCCATGGGCAGTTACCACTGTGCCTTCACAGCCCAGGCCGAGGCTGTGCTGGGGGCTGGATAGGAGGGGCAGGCACACCCGTGAGTTGCGCCACTCTCGCCTCAAGCTGGCATAGGGGATCAGTCATGGAACGCCTGATCTCACTATGCACCACAGCCCGGACCCTTTGGAGGGTAAGTGGAGGCTTTCCTCTGGCCATGCTTGCAGAGGGGGGGGGGCCCCATCCCCTGCAGTGCTTCCACCCAAAGGTGGAACAGGGCCACCGGAGGAGGAGGTCCCGGGCTGGGCACTGGTGCCAGGTGCAATTGCCAGCTGAGGTGGGAGAGGTGGGTTGGCTGGGACCCGCCTTCCCTGTTGTCCTATGTTTAGCAGTATTTAATGGCATTTTGAGTTAGTAACAAACAATACCATTCCAAATTAGTTGCAACAGCATGCATTAGTATTCCCATTAACCAAACACACATGAATTCCAAAAGTTGATCAGCAAGCATAACACATGCATATTTAGAACAACAGTGGACATTCCAACAGCATGCAGGGTTGATTGGTGGCAACAGGCCATCAGGTTTGGATATGTGTACAGGGCACATGCATCAACGTACATGCAGATATGTATAAACCAACAGGACAAATGTCCATATGAATTAATTGTGAATAGACATACCCAGTTTGGTGTGAAATGGCATCATTTGTGAACATAATATAGGATGGTAAAATATTACATTAACAACTTAAAATACCTATACGTATACTGTACATTCCTACTAGCTGCAGATATATATCCCCTACATGTATTAGTACAGTTCCCTGTATGTAACCTTAGAAATGTTGGTGATGGAGATGTTACTGCTACATTAATATACATTCCATTTGTATTCATATATGTTCATATCTGGCTGTGATCAGGTAAAGTATCCTGCTACATTTGAACAGTTACGTACAGTTCTAGCAACACACTGACATTTGTGGGATCACAAGCACAAGCTGCTCATGTACTGGATTAACATGTACATACTATACATGAAACAGTTGAGGACTATAAATATTCCTCTGAGATATTGGCATTCCCATCAGCCAGTTTACATGGGCCTAGACAACTGTGGATGTTCAGCATTTCATACATCCATACCATCTCCATAATGCAAGGGTACAACAACATATCCAAAATGTAGGACACAGTCCAGGTATTGTACTTTATTAAAAACATTTCACTCTTTGGTTGTGGCTGTCTCATTCATTTCAATGTGTAGTGCATGCAGTATACCTTTATTCCAGACTTCTTACACCTTTATTGGTAGCTTCAAACTCTTTCTCACACTCTCTCACTTATTTTATATTTACATTTCAGGATGGTACTTAATTCCAGGCTTTATTAACATTTATTACTGGCTTACAACAATCCTTTCCAGCTGACTCACTTATTTCATATGACAGTATATACAAGGATGTATTCAAGACTTGTCTGTCCTTTATTGATGGATTAGAACACTCATTTTCAGGCTGAAGCAGTTATCTGATATTACAATACAGGTGGAAACTATTTGAGACTTGTTTACTCTTTATTAATGGATTACAATACTCTTTTTCAGGCTGCATCACTTATCTGATCTTAGAATACTAACAGAAGCTTTATTCTAGGCTTATTTGACCTTTATTACTGGGTTACAATACTGAACTCTTTTACAGGCTGTCTCACTTATATTCTATAATAATACCAGCTGAATAATTACTAACCTGCCTGGTGGTGCAGCCTTAACAGCCTATCAGCATAGGCTTGCCGATTCACGGAACGAACACCTGCAGCTGTAATATAAATGAAGGGATATTGGAACATACGTATCCATACTATAGGCTAGGATATCATTTCTTACATACTTAATTACATGGATACTTACTCAGTAGTGGGGCATTGGGCATATGACGGGCCTCCTGGATTCATCGGTTCAGTTGGTCCTCCTTTCGACGTTTCTGGTCCGCATGGTGGTGACGGACCTGCTCACCAGTCCTGGGAATGCCTGTGGCACTGGTAAGATCATGTGCCAACTGGTTCCACGTCTCTGCCTTGTACACTCCCCATTCAACCTGGCCCTGCATGAGTCAGCCTTCATGTTGGTGGACTAGGAGCCAAACCATATATTTAGACTCCTCAATGCCCCACCTTTGCACTCTAAAGCAATTACCTTCTCCGACGCCAGCCATCCTGACTGCAAGTGGGTACCACAATCAGTTATGGCGAGTATTCCTGCCTATGGGACTTAAATATGCCGCATTTCCCGCACTTTTTTGTGATTGGCCATTTTTGAGAATTCTCCGCTGACTGCAGACCTGCTTAGTAATGGTTAATCTACCATTTCTATGTATATGTATGCTAATAGTGGCTGTTTCTCCTAAGCTGTCATGGCTTAGTGGTTCTGTGCTTTGATTATGATGCACAGGGTCCTGGGTTCGACCCTTGTCACTCTTTTATTTTAATACTGTCTAGACAGGCTAGGGGGTGTGGCTGCGTTTAAGCAACCTAGCTCTACGTTGCTCCATGGTGCCCTATGGTGCCCTGGTTGGCACGGCGCACATGTCCACGCAAACACATTGCGCTGGCTAAAGCGCTTTTAAACTTTGGGCAACTCTGTTGCACTGGGTAAAGAGCTATTAAACTATGGGCACCTCTGTTTAGCTGGGTAAAGTGCTATTAAACTATGGGCACCTCTGTTTAGCTGGGTAAAGCGCTATTAAACTATGAGCACCTCTGTTTAGCTGGGTAAAGCTCTATTAAACTATGGGCACCTCTGTTTACCTAGGTACAGCACTGCTTAACAACAGGCTATTATATATCTGGGTCCTTTAAAAATATATATTTTGTTCACTGATACATTGGCCATTTCACTGCTTTTAATTAAATTTTAATCATATATGTCTGGTATTATTTCAAATTCTGATTTAAAACATAAATAAGAAGTGGAGTGGTGGGACTCAAACCGTGAATGCCTCCTCTTTGTGCATACGCTCTACCATTACGCTATTGCAATTTGGATTAATTTGCATAAGTAGTTCTTATATGCTCTTCAATATCACAATTGCTAACTGTGGTTAAGCAATGGGCACACCCGCGCAAACAAGCGCAAATACGGGCAGCTATATTGTGGATTTAAAAAAATATATATTTATTTGTTACGTTTTATAACTGTGATGGGGGTTTACAGTGTCAGGGAGTGTGGTGTTGGGTGCAAGTACATTTGAGCGAACTCGCTCTTGTCTGTTGACACTATGCTTTTTAAAATCTTGCAGGGGCACGGACTTTTAGACTGCTCAGCAGTCGGACACGCCCCCTGCTTGCCTACTCAGTCTGTGTAAGAGTTACGGATGAGTCAGCATGCCCTCATGAATATTCATGGCACGCTGACGTCATACTGTTCAACTGCAGCCTCCGAGTAAGACATATTAAGTCTTACACAAAGGTTTCGTGAATCCGGCCCGATGTGATTATCATCTTTGAAAGGGAAATTGACTAGGCTTAAAATGGCCCCCAAGAGCACCTAGTATAGTACTTACCTATGACCCAATGCGTATATAGATGAAAGTTGACATTTTTTACAAAATACTGTGAATCTGTGAATTTTCATTTTGTTTATGCAAAACTTTTTAAAAATTCTGACTATGTGCATTTAGTTATATTGTCTTCAGTGAGTTGTTTTACAAACATGTATCCTAAATTAGTGATAGTTAATTGATTATTGCCGTGTCTTTTAATATTTTTAGATTCAATGCCACTTTTTCTTAAAAAAAATCACACTCATAATGACATACTGCAGTGGTATTAACCCCAAGTTGTGACACTGTCTATATACCACTGCATGAACTGCTTGCATCCACTCACATCTTAACTACATTTGCATTTTGCCAGGAGTGATGCAGTTAAACTTTAAGCATCTACAGTATTAGATCACTTGGGAGTGTGGAACAAGGGCTCATGGAAATAGGGCGCTGCAGTGAGGAAAGTCACCAGAGGCATGCCTGGGGTGCAGAAGTTCCAGCAGTTTAAGTCTTTGTTGAGAGTAATTGGAGTGTGGTGGTGCATGGGTGCTATGGAGCCCTTTACCTAGAGCTCATTTTATCATAAGGCTGGCACTGGCTGCCTGTGCCATGTATAGAAGGGTGAGGAACAAGTAGAACATGATTAAGTATCGGTGAGTAATATTTTACTGCTGTATTTTATAAAAATGTTAATAAAATATCAATAAAATATAGCATCAATGATTAATTGGAAAAATATAACAGATGCAAGATGTTAAATGTGGTGGAACTCTTGTATCCAAGTCAGGATGGGAAGGGCATGTTCAAAGCTGGATTAAAAGATGTTAAAATATATGCTCCTTTAAATGTCGTGATGATAACTGTATAATATGTTCCCAGGTAGCAGACATATTAATATAATGCAATGAGAGGAAATGAGAGTACAAGGCCATGAAGGGATAAATCCAGGAAGTCATCAATGAACGGTAATGATATGCAGTAGAAGAACTTGACATAAAAGTCTGAAACAAGAGGTAATGCAAATCTAATGCAAACATGGGCAAAAATTGATTGATAAAGTGATACCTGAATTCCTGACCAAACTGGAGGTGTTGCAGTGGGTCTACTTCAGTAGACTACAATCCCACTTAACCGACCTTCGAAACACTGAGACTAAAAACCCAAAACTCCAGAAGACCGACTGCTGGGAACACTAACAAATCATTAGAGGTAAGTAATCGCTTGGCCAGCATGTTCGCCTTTACCCCTTACCTCAGCGGTAGTACGATCTTGGAGTTTGTATAGGGGGCATGGGGGGCAAAGCCCCACACATGAGTGGGCTTACTTTGCTTCAGTGTTAGTGAGCTTCTGGGGTTGGGTGAGCAGTTACTTACTCTGTCAGTGTTCCGAGTGGTCGGTCTTTTGGAGTTTCAGGTTTTTTGTCTCGGTGTTTTGAAAGATGGATAAGCGGGAGACCCTTTGCAGCAGTGGTTATTCAAGGTAGTATAAAAGGTAACATAAAAGTGGCTGATGATGATGAACAGGAAGATATGGCTAACTTGTCCTATATCTGAGGCATGACTGAGAAACAGAGCACCCTTCATTAGTAAATCCAGTATGCAAACCACAAAATAAAAAAACAAAACATGTTATAAAGTTCAAAGGCAGCATTAATGGATGAGCAAAGAGCGGAAGATACTTATTTGTACACAGAGACATAGCCAGGATTTCTGAACTGTGTATCATTTTCTAAAGTGTTGCATTTTTCTTCCAGAAGAATTCTAAACCCCTCTACCAACCTCAGGAAGTACAGGCTTACCCAAAAATAAATAAATACATAAATAAATAAAAATGTCTATTCCCCATATATTGCCAACAAGGTATTCAGAAAAAAGTTTTCAATTTTGCAAAAAATAAACTGGAATAGATAAACTCATTTCATTTTCCAGCGATAAAATATGATGGGTGTTAATCTAAGGTATTAATCTAGAGGTGGCATGAAAAGAGGAAACAGTAGAACTTCTGAAAGAAATTAGCCTAAAACTATAACCAGGTCCTCATCCACAATGAATAATATGTTTTTCTAAATCTTAACGTCTACAGAGGAGGAGACAGCAGCCGAGAATCACTATGAGAATTATTACATCCCTTTCTGATCTATCCATTTGGAATTATTACAGTAGTGAGTTCGTAGAACAGAAATATGGATTACAGAAAGGAATGCTTCCATTAATCACAAAATGCAGAGAAAAACAAAGTATCATAATAGTAAAAAGAGAGAACAGTAAAAGAGATTTAATGATGCATTAAGAAAGTGAGGAATGAATTGAATGTCGTCATGGAGAGAAAGGAGCATTATGCCAAAAAAAAAAATCAGTTAACCACCCACACTTAACAGAGAAACACAAGTTATCATTGAAAATGCTTATAGGAAGATGAGTGAGAAATGGGAAACTGGATGATGAAAAAAATTGACAATGCCAGAAAAAGTAAGGATGCTAAAATACTCCAAATTATACTTAATGAAGATTTGGAGTGGGGGATGAGCAAATAAGCATTTGTGTTACAGATGGCATTATAAAATGACTTGGTAGGAGAATACTGTATGTGGGTGGGAAGAGAATAATTTTAGGAATATTATTTAACAGGCAGAATTAATGAAATAATTATTCACCATTTTGTTTGCTTGGGAACATGAAACTAGAGTGTTGTTGGGGAAGGTAATAATTTTAGATGGGACAAATAGAAAGAGAGAAGACTGACCTGTGGAATCAAAAAAAAAAAAAAAACACCACTGGCAGTAAGAGTTGCTGCAAAAAAAAGCTATTCATACCATGAGGAAAAATGTGATTCTAAGATACATTAACCAGAATAAGTAAAGATATCATTATCAGCTAATTTGAAGGTCTTTGAGTTACCCTTTATCACTAGTGCAAATCAGCACTTTCCTGCAGCAGGTAACACCGGGGGCCCAGGTACCATAGTGGCACAGAAACCCCCATTCACTCTTCTACAAACATTCACACATATACACATGCGCGCACACACACACACACACACACACACACACACACACACACACACACACACACACACACACACCATATTCAAGCACACACACACATATTGAAGCACACGGACACCCACACACACACAAGCACGCACACACACACACACACACACACACACACACACACACACATATTCAAGCTCACACACACACATACATATTCAAACACACACACACACACACACACACACACACACACACACACACACACACACACACACACACACACACACACACACACACACAGGCATATCCCATAATTGTCCCGGACAGATAGAATGTCCCCAGTGTCACTTAATTTTTGTACCTGCCTTTGTTAATCAAAGATCCTTACAGTCAGTCAATAATGGCAGACATTTAAGTTTAACTCTTCATATTGTACATAAAGTGCATTGTGATGTTAGACCAGTTGCTCAATTAACTTTTCAAGTCAGTCCACCTAACAGTGTAATAAGTCTCCCTGGTGTTGTCAAGTGTTCTTCCCAGCTTTATCCTGAAGCCTCCCCTTATATGGACACATTCCCATCCTTCTCAGCTGTCCCTGAGATTAAAGAATGCTCCTACTGATGCCTATAATAATGCACTGTACATCATAACTCATAGGCTGTTGCATTCAGGGAGAAATAAAAAAAAATAATATCACAAAGAGGGTTACATCACAGGATGATGGAATGAGTCTCCAAAGTAAGGAGAAACAGGAAGATCAGGAGACACCTGAAGAAGAAATACGGACATGGGAAAGAAAAAAAAATTAGTATGGTGTAATATCTATGCAAAGAAGAAAGCAAAACTAATTAATGCAAAAAGAGCAGCACCAAAGATATTTGAAGAGAAATACAGGCAAAGGAATCTGGACATGGAAAACTTTACAATACAAAAAATAAGAAGACAAAGAGGAAAAGGAGATTAGTAATGGAGAAGTTAAAGAAATAGAAACTGAGGTCATGAAGTACCTCCAAGGTGAAGGATTCAGTGTATAAAATCTAATTCTGAAAGCACCACAACAGGACAGAGCAATGGAACTTCAAATTAAGGGAAGACCAGTGGACTAGGAAGCAATTGGTCAGGTGCCATATAAAGATACTTTGGAGCCTTCCACAGAAAAACCAGTATAAACATTCACTTGAAGTTGGACAGCAAGAGAAAGATCAGGAGACTGTGGAAACTCTCACGCAGTTAATGTTGAGTAGTGATAGGCCACCGAGTTCTCATATGACAGAGCAACGGATGGCACAGGATGAAACTGAAGAGAATGTGTCACAGGAAGTTGCAACAGAACTTTCTATTGAATGCCCACAGGAAATGGAAAACAATGTGCCCTCAGTTTAGAAGAAACTAAGCTAAGAGAAGAGTTGCTTGACTTAATAGAGATAGATAGACATATTAAGATGGATGAAAAAAGTAGACTGCAGAAGGTCAATAAAACCCAAAACGTCAGAAGTTTGATAAAACAAATGAACACAGTAATTAGGACTGTCCATAGAGATTTGTGGGTCTATATCAGATCATCAAAATGGCTCATTATCGAATGCCATAATGTCGAACTGCAAAACCTGAACCCTAACAATATTGAAACCTCAAAACAACAATTTTTTTTCCCAGGGAAAGAATTTGCTGTTCCGAGAAATACACACACACCACAAGCACACTAAAAAGCAGCAATCCACACACATACATTTAAAAGTTACATCTAACCCTACACTACACTGCACATACACTACTATCTATCCACTTACGTTAACCCAGACAATAACCCTAAGGTTCGTCACTATCGCACACTCACCGGCGCCCTAACCCTAACTCACTTAACCCGCCCCTAACCTCAAATTCTCACTATCGCACACTCACCTCACCCACGCCCTAACCCTAACTCACTTAACCCGCCCCTAACCCCAAATTCTGTCACAATCGCACACTTATCTGACCCGCACCCTAACCCTAACTCACCCAACCTGCACCCTAACCTGAACGTCTGCACAATCACACACTTACCTTAACCCAAGCCATAACTTTCCACTGCATCGCTGAAAACAGCGAAGCCACAACAACAACCAACCAAATTCTTTCCCTAGGAAAGAATTCAGTTTTGTGCAGCTTCGCTATTTTCAGCATTCGCGATATTGGGTTCGATATTAGATCATTTGAAATTCTGCCGTTTTGATGATCTACTATAGACCCAAAATTCATGTGATATAAGAGAAGTAAACAGGATATATTACTGTGCAGCTAAATTAATAACTGATAACGTTCTATCACAAGGATAGTGAGGGAGAGAAAGGGGAGAAATTGAATACCATCATGGAAATATTGAATAGAGAAAACAATAAAGCAGTTAAGACATGAAGTGTCATTATTAGAAGAGTATAGAAGAGGGAACAGATCAACAAAAATACTCAGAAAGATAGACTTGATAAAAGTGATGTGCAATATTAGAACAGATCAGGATCTATCATGCACTATCACAAATAATAAACTAAAAATCTCAGCACAGGCAGTAAAAACTTAAACAATATGCAGACAAATATAAAGGAAAGGTACAAAATAAGCAATTTATTGATGCCCCAAAAAAGGTTTTATAGAGAATTGGGAAATAAGGCAAAAGGAATTGAAAGACCACCAAAAAAACTGAAGAAATAGTTAAATTTTGGAGAAGTATCTTTGAAGATCCTGTGGAATATAACAGAGATGCTAAATGGATTGAAGAAGTAAAAGAAAGAATAAGAAGTTTAAAGGTACAGGATGTGAAATGGTATGAAGTAACAACCAGAGAGATTGAAAAAAAGTTAAGAAAAGCCTCTAATTAGAAAACCCTAGGCCCAGATGCAGTACCTAATTTCTGGTTAAAAGCAATGACATCTTTGCACAAAGATTTAACCATGAGTAAAAATTATTTATATGCACACTCCGAACAGACGCCAACCTGGCTAACAACAGGAAAAACAATGCTCCTACTTAAGAGTGAACCTGCAAGCTACCCTAAAAATTATAGACCAATAACGTGCCTTCAGACAACGTATCAACTATACACTGGAACTGATGCCAACAGAATTTATAGTCATTTAGAAGAAAACTGAATTATGGCAATAGAACAAGGGCAATAAAAGAAAGTCATATGGAACAAAGGATCATTTGATGTTAAATAAAGTCATAGTGGAGAACTGTAAAAAGGGGAAGAATTTAAGTATGGCATGGATTGACTACATGATAGTATCCCACATTCATGGATAAAAGAGTGCTTAAAACGTATAAGATACACCCTACACTGATTGATTACATTACAGTGATCATGAAACAGTGACAGACTACTTTGCAATTAAGCTATGATAAAGGACAAGTTATTATTTCAGGGATAAAAATCCAAAGGGGGATATTCAAGGGTGACTTTCTGTCACCACTGCTATTCTGTCTTGCCCTTAATCCATTAAGTTGTCTACTTAACAGCTTAGGTCATTGCTATAATTTGGCTCCTAGAAAACAACAAAGTGCAAAAACTTCTCAACTTCTGTTTGTCAACGATTTGAAACTGTATAGCTCATTGGATGAGGAACTGAAAGCACAACTGCAAGTTGTCAAAACTTTTTCACATAATATAAGAATGTCATTTCTTCTTAATAAATGTGCAAAAGCAACCTATAAAGCAGGAAAATTGCAACCCCAAGAAAACATCAGTAGGGGACAAGAATGTGATATAAAAGAACTTGAGCAAGAGGAAATGTATAAATACTTGGGAACTGATGAATGATCAACAATAAAACATGAACAAATGTGAATAAAATTTAGTAAGGAGTACTTTAGAAGACTTAAATTAATCCTGAAAACAGTGTTGACATCTAGGAATAAAATCCAAGCTATAAACCAATTTCCTCTTCCTGTCCTAGCTTACAGTTTTGGAGTGATTGACTGGTCCCAAAAAGTGCTGGATAAATTAGATAGGAAAACAAGAAGGATGCTTCATGCTCACCAAATGATTTATAAAAATCACTGCATACCAAGAGTATATATTACCCGATCTGAAGGACGGATAGGCCTCCTTGAAACTGATTACATGTATATATCTGCAATCGTGGGACTTCATACATATCTGCTGACCTCACAATACCCAAATGAAGTGAAAGTTTTGAAACATGAGGAGAATAAATCTAAGATTACTTCCTTGCTTAGGCTAGCATAAGCAAATCAGTGTCAAGCACGAATGAAAATAAAACCACAAGTAGATAAAAATCAGGCAGCAACTGAATGAGCCAAAAAACAAAAGAAAGAATATAAGGTGAAGGACCAGATGAGAAGACAATAAATGTGGAAAAAGCATATATATAATTGCAAGTATAGAAAACTTCTGGAGGAACCTCATGTTGATCAGGAACGAATGAAGGAGTGATTAAGGAGAGGCAAATTTAAACCAAGAGATGAAAGGTTAATATTGGCAGTCCAAGATAGTGGGCTATGTCGTACATATTGGTTTACAAAGTCCATTGAACATGTGGGAGAAACAGACGAATGTAGGCTTTGTAAAACAGAATTGGAAACAGTTGCACACCTTGCTGCTGGTTGCGACATCTTAATGGCAGAAGGACTGTAAACATTTGATATTGACGTGGCTGAAAAACACTGGAAATAGGAGCCACAAAGCATCACAGAAAATGATGAAGTCTACATCACATGTGATCATTCATTACCAACAGTTCAAATGATAGATGTTAGAAAAACAGATATTGTGGTCCAGGAAAAGAAGACAAAAGTGGCACGGATCATTGAAATCACCACACCCAGTGACTACAGTGTTCTGTGTACACAGAGACACAAAGTCATAAAATATCATGATTTGCAGGCAGAAACAAGAGGAATGTGGAAGAAAGATACCCAGATAGTTCCAATAGTAGTAGGAGCATGGGTCTTATAAAAAAGAGTCTACAATCATATTTAGATATGTTACCAATACATGTAACTCCATATGAACTGCAGGAGTCATCACTGGGCACATTGTGGGTGCTGTGAAGAACACTTCTGGCTGACATCAAAGACTGAAAAAAATACTATCATGAACTTTAATCATACTTTGCCTTAGGAATGGGTCTATTCCCATCATGGTGTTAGAAACCCAAAAGATTTGGAGAAATTAAAAAAGAGAGAAATGCTAAACATTAGAGTTACAGATTTCTTACTATGTACAAAAACCCTTGCTAAACTAACCTCTTAGCTAATGTAGAAAGGCACTGTAGAATAATCAGACTTCTTATTCATAAACTGCTGTCTGTGTAAGGGTGCATGTTTCGAAACCTTTTCCCACCTTTTACTTTATCACTGTATTTATTTTTATTTCTACAGTCTTCAAGGTAATATTCAACTGTTATATGAATATCCCTGTTGTCTAGTGGTAATACAGAGGACTAACTTTGTAGTGTTTAGTGCCCACAGTACAGGACTCAAATTTTATTAAGTGCCATTAAGGCATGATACAAAGAGTTATCCCTACTGTCTAGTGTTCCCCCAAACCTAGATCTTTCATGTTGCAACACTTTTTTCTAGATTTTTAACTGCTTTTAAAGCACAATCTGAAGATTATCCATGGTGCCTAGTGCTCCCCCAAACCCACATATGTTGTGCTGCAACACATTTTTACTTAGGTTTTTTTAAGTGTCTTTAACACATGATCTGAAGATTATCTCTGATGTTTAGTGTACCCCACCCCCAATTTTGCAGGATTTTGTCATTAGTCTATTAGATTGTGAAGGTGATACAGCTCCTACACACACATACATTCACTCATTGACACATTCAGGCATACACACACGCTCACACATACACATACAGTCCCCCATCTGATTGTACCAAAAGACGCATTCACCCATTCACCCATTCACCCATACACATAGACCCATAGACACACACTTACCATACCTATACCCTAAATCCCCCCCCCCAACAGTGACCTCCAAGGCTGACACACAGACACACACACACACACACACACACACACACACACACACACACACACACACACACACACACACACACACACACACACACACACACACACACACAGACACACACACACACACACACACACAGTCCCAACTCACAACAGTCATACCTCTATATACACTTACACATGTAGCAACACATATACACACATGCAGACAACATCTAGCATTTCCTGTCCGTTAAACTCCCCAGCACTTACCTCCAGTGCAATGGCAGAATATAGGCTTTTGTCTGTGTTTATTAACATGGGTGGCCAATGTACCTTATGTATCTGCACGCATTTCCAGAAGAGGGCATATGGCTAATTAGCATAGTGCACTCACTCTGAATGCCACACTACCATTTAGCACAACTGCAGAGAGACATCCCACAACTATGCTGCACATTTTTGTGCTAAATTACTTTGACAGGACAGTCTTTGATTTGGAAATGATTACTGTGAGCTGTATTCACCTGAGATAATAAGCAGATAAAATCTAGGGGAAGAGTTTAAGAGTCTATAATTGGTGCATGGAAGAAGGTCTAGATGAGATTCCCCTCAGGGTGCTAAAGCAGCTTGCAGTCATACCATATGACTCTTTGCCAGAACTTTATAATCTCCCTTTGCAAATATCATGGTGACTGGAGAAAGTGGTTGGAAATAATTCACTTTCATAAAAATGTGTATAAGAAATTGGCAGAAAATTACAGACCTCTTAATTTCACATCAACTTACGGGAGGGTCAGAAAACTATTTTGTTGATTCTATGGCTGTAGTAGGCAACGTGGCTTCAAAGTCTATTCAGTTCTTTATGATTCAGTTCTATAAGGATAAAGAGATGGCTGTTAAAAGACTGCAATGTAGTGGATTGGAAAGTGACTGCTTAAAACCATAGGATAGCTCTAGAGAAGAGCCTTCATTAGAGGAGTGACTGCAATATCACTGAATTATGCATTGAAAATGCTATTCAATAAATTTGTGCCAGGTGGAATGCTGTGCTAGGAAAATAAGTTTGCCTTATCTGATGATGAAACTTAAACTAGTGCCATTGTCATCAGTGTGGTATTGGTCTCCAGGTAGACCTTCAGTGGCTGGCACTATAAGCAAGTTGATTCCTGACATTTAATATAAGTATATATCAGGTAATGCACACTGTAAGGTGAAACCTACAGGGAATTATGGTGATAGGTGGGTGATTTTAGCAGGACAAAGGAAAAGAAAATGATTTGGTAGCTGATTTTCACAATTAAGCTAAGTTATATTTTTCAAAGCTAGAAGGTAGTGGTAGAACCAAATAATTTTTTGGACCATAGCATGATTTGTGCATTGCAAATATGCTGATATAATACTTTCCATTGGTCAGGCTACAGCAGTAGAACTGTGAAGCATTCTGGGAGTCACAGAGACAAAAGGAAATTAGACCCCTAGAGTGTATTGCATACATTTTAAAGTTAACAAAATGGAGAAAGTCATGAAGGGTAAATATGAGTGAATGGTTATAAAGGTGGGCATGTTTCCAAAGAACAAAGAGAAAACTGGAATTGTCATAGACACAGTACATTGTTTTACAGCATGGCAAATCAAATTTAGTCAAAGTTTACTTTATTTATGAAACTCCTTGTAAAAACTCAGTGTACAGACCATCTAAGATGTTATTCAGCAAAATGCATTACATAATAATAAAAAAAAAAAGAATATATATTATTCAGAATATAACTTTAATAGTCCTGGCAAGGTTAATGGCTTTATCTGGACAATGACTAGGAAGGGCAGTAGAAGGTAGCACAGGTAGTGGGAAGAGAAACATTTTGTATTACATGCCAGACAATATTTTTTAAAATACGTATTACATTGGAAGGCTGGTAGAGTCCAGGAATACACTGCCCGAGACAGTGACACAGAATGGCTCATCCAAAGGAGTCATTGATACCTGGGATAGAGCAAAAAAGGATCAGAGAAGAGTAAGGAGATGCTATCATATAGGTCTGTCTGGTACATACTTGGGAGAATATGGTCTTCTCTTGGCAAATGTAGATATTCTTGTAGCCATATTCAAAAATCACAATGTTTTCTGGCATTCTCTTGTTTCTAATTCTAAGAGGGGCTGGATGAGTGGTACTACATATTACACAAGTGAGCTTATGCTTTGGATGTCTGTAAAGAAGTAGTTTCCATTTCAGAGGCATACTGTCTGTGAAGCTCAATGACATACTCTCCCTTCTGTAAGCTGAAAAAGATGCAAAGCTAATTAGAAAGAAGGATATGCTAACTGGCTTTTATATACTTTAATATCCGATATCTGTTATAACTTTTCCCTACTGATCATCATCCCCCCAAAAAAATAAGATTCTTGCTATGTACTTGGGTTATATATGTTCCCACTGCTGCAAAGAATTAATGAAGGTGTAAGGAAATGTATCAGGAAGGATGACTAAATAGGATGTTACTGTGTATGTAAAGCAAAGGGCAGGGCCAAACTGTAAGAAAGGCATTTGATTTACTGAATATAAAAACAATGGCAGCAGCTTGCAATATTAAGATGCCAGCAGCAGTGTTTAAGGGAGACAGTAGTAGTAAGACAAGAGCATAACTCACAGTTTAGAATGACATAACAGATGGAATAGTGACAATATATCTGTCTCTCTTTCTAAATTTTTTGTAAGGTAGCACCAAGCTCAACAGAAAGAGAAATGTACATTTATCATGAAAACTAATAAAAAGATATGGTGGAAATGTATTAATATACAAAAGAAATTCATTAACTAAAGCCATTAAAATGATATCTATTGAATCAATGTGCCTAAGACAAAAGTTATCTATAAAGATAGATCTGGTTCATCCTTGCCCATACAGAATCTGCTGTAAGCTCAAACTCCTTTTCTCTCCTCTTCCCATAATGCCCTGATGAGCTGACTGCACCACTATAATGTACGAACTAAGAAAGGAACTCATTTTTCTAAATATATATATATATATATATATATATATATATATATATATATATATATATATATATGGGTTACGTTCAGAATTTCGAAGTCCAAAACTTCTAATCTCATATGATCGAAGATCATATGTTCGAAGTTTTGAAACTTTGAAATCCTGAATGGAGATCAGCATATAGAGTGGACTTGGAGACTTCCCTTGTCCATGCAGTAATGTAATCTTGGAGTTGGTATATTTAAGTTGCGGGGAGTGTGGGGGTGCAGGGGGGCTTGTCCCCCTGCGTACACTTGCCTTTTATGTGTTTAGTGGTGTTTCGGGGGAGGGTTCATAATTTCGAGATTCCAAGATCTCGAGATTCTGAACTCAATGTTCTGAAACTCGAGGTTTTGGGATTTCGAAATTTAGAAGTGACTATACATATATATATATATATATATATATATATATATATATATATATATATATATATATATACACATATATATATATATATATATATATATATATATATATATATATACATATATATATATATATATATATATATATATATAGATAGATAGATAGAGATTGCAAGATTTCTGTGTCTGTAATTAAATACCTTAATTATATATATGCTCTGATGAGAGGAATAACCTTTTTCCACAGCTATCCTTGGCATCCATTTGTAGGAGACAATTTAGTAGGAGTGGGTGGCTATATTGCCTTGTACAGACGGGGATCTATTTTTATGGTAAATACATAACTTCCATATTTGTGTTTGTGTTAACCCAATCAAGGCCTAGCAATGCATGGACAAAGTCCTTGGGAGAACATCATGGATTGTCTCATGATAAAATGTGAATAGAATGGTGGCACCAAATGAAGCTTCTGATTCTGAAATGGCATCCAGTTTATAATGTTTAGAAAACATATTTATTTAAGTCCATGTTACTGCTATAGAGATATCATCAACAAACAAATTCTAGAAGAAGACTGATGATGTCATTACAGACTTTGTAAACTGGGCTCTTGCTTTTATTTGCAGAGTTTTCTGAGTGGAACTCTAGCCGAATAAAGCTCTGTCAGATAGCCATGTGGAAAATATTACTTTTGCCACCTTCATTACCCTGTTTTGAGGAAAGGTGGCAAATAATTTATAACCTTGCCTTATTTGAATAGTGCAATCTAAGCAGAAGTAAAATTATTTTTATAAAACAAAATTCAGTTCTTAGGGAAATGAAGGATTTTTTGTAGTGAGATCTAGACAAAAACACCTCCTTAGGAAAGCCTTGTATGTTTTTCCTTTGAAGCCCAAGATGAATGTTCAAGGCCTTAATGATGCACTTAGACAATAGCCAGATGAACTCTTATTGTAGAACGCTAGAACCCTTATTAAATGGTAAAAAGACTGTGGAAATTGGTGCTATAAGTGAATAAAGTGTTAGATGTGTTATCCATAAAGCAAATTTGTGGCATTTGTTTTAATGTATTTTCCAAGTAAATGTTTTTTTCTGGGATGCTGATAATAATTGGAGTACCTGTGGAGAGTAAGCTGGGTCCCTGGCCATTATTAGAAGCACAGAAAACATGCTACTAATTGAGATGTTTGGATGAGGCTTGCCAGATGAGAAAGACAGCACTCCTGAGGAATGCTCTAGTTGATGGAGTCTCCTCATCACATGATGTCATAGCAGTGAGAACCAAACCTGATGGGGCCAAAATCTGGCTAAGTGAAAGACTTTGACTTTGCACAGCCTGGTTTTCTGAATTAATGCCTTCTTATGGGGTGTTGTAGAGAAAGCATAGAACAGAGCCATGAACAAAGGATGGACTAAAACATCACTGGGAGTTTGACCCTCTTGAGGTACTAGGAAAAAGATTTGCTACATTTGATGTTGGAGGGTGAGGAAGAAAGATCACAGCAAGGTTTCTCCTAATGGAGAAAAAACATCCTCACCTTAGACAAGCAGGAATCAGAAGACATCTGCTCACTTTTTCCTTTAAGGATATGCTTTGGCCCAAGATGTGGATTGTCACCAGAAAATGTTGTGAGTTGATGTTCCATTCACATACCCTGATTGCTTTCTGCTAGAGGAAGTATGATTTAATCCCACCCCCCCTTGCTAGTTGATATACCATTACACAGTCATATTGTTGAAGAATATGGGTGACACACCCTGGAGAAGATGATCTCAAAAGGTAGCAATGCAAGAGATTTACCCTCATCTCCATAATATTGATGTGCAGTTACACCTGTCACTGTACCCATGTTCCCTGGGCCATCTCTCCATGACAATGGCCCCCACACAAAGGCAGATGTGTCTGTAGGGACCTTGACAGTTGGTAGTGGAAAAGAGACACAGGGCAGCAATTTTTTTTTTGTTGAAACCACTATTGTAAATGCTTGCAACACAAGATGGAAATTTGTCTCTTTTGAAGTATTTGGTTGGGAGTCTGTGACTAGCATCACCTCAATGTCCATTGGAAAGCTCTCATGTGAAATCTGTCAAGGCTATCATGCCTAATATTGATGCAATTAATCCTGGTGTGCATAGAACTGAGGCTGCTGTAGGTACATTTTGGCATAAATGAAAACTGACCATCTCTTCTTACAGTCATGTCAGTGGCTATGTTACATCCAACTTACACTTTTGTGGGTTGACTGATATGCCCACAGGCAGGTAGAAGCAGACCATGTAATCCCTTATTTTGATGAGGGTCTCCCCTTAAGTAGCAGCTATAGGTGAGTCATACAGATACAGAGATATCATGTTCCCCAGCACTCTGTGGTGAGTTGCTACTGCTGCCATTCACTTGCTACACACCCCGTGGCTGAGGTGAGTGTGAAGGTCAAGGCTCTAAACTGGTAGGGAATAGTTCCCAATCAAAATCAGCAGAATCATCTGGGAACCTTTACTCTTTTTATGTGAAAGTTAGCATACCGGAGGCCCACAGAACACATCCAGTCTGCTTTCTGTAGACAAGGAAAGATGGACTGCACAGAGAAATTCCATAATGTTGTTTTTGGAATGTATTTCTTCACGCAACTGAAACCCAGTATGGGTCTGAGATCCTTTGCCTTCTTTGATACCAAGAAGAACCTTCAGTAAAGTCCAGATCCACACTGGTCTGATGGGACCTCTTGGATGATTCATTTCTGAAGGAGATTGGTGACTCTTTACTTGCTGCTTTCTTTATTTGGGTGTAATGCCTGTTAGGGAAAGAAATGGTTCTGGAGGGTTTTATCTGAGTATTATTTTCTTTATTCAGTTGTCCTGCATAATGACCAATCATGATTTGGGATACAAGGAAATGTGACCCCTGACTGCTTTAATGTAGAGGGAATTAGGTAGCACCTCAGGGATTCTTCTGCCAATTCCTGGGGGAAGAATTGTGGAACCCTTGCAATTGTGGACTACCTTTACCTTTAAAGTATTGGCTGTTAGTGACCCCATCATATCTGCAAACGTTTCTACCTTCATGCTGTTCATAGTAGGTGTGTTCAGATTTACTAACCAGATATTATTTGGTCTTTTTTTGGTTCTGGGCAAAGAAACCCTGAGTGGCTGAGAATTTAACCACAACAGCAGTGAGAATTTTGCCTCACTGCTCAGTCTCTTGTTACCTGGCCTTTACCGTCAGTTCAATAAGGTGAATCCATTGTAAGGATTATTGGCAATGTCCACTTTGGAATGTTCTACAAATCCTGTAGGTCTGACCCAAGTATGATGCCTAGTGGGCACCTATGACTCAACCTCTTTCTTGAGTCTTCAAGTGGCAGCTTTTTGAGGGTTTCTAGTATCACATTGGCTAGATTCCTCTGAAATTTTATAATGGTATCAAATAATCAATGGTTCTGATTAAAAAGGCACTTGACTGGTATACACAAATTTTTGAAGAAGATTGATAATACATTATCCTGGACTATTTGTGGTAACATCAATGACCTGGGCATCTTGTGTAGCCAGTCTCTTGGTGGCAACAGATATAAGAGTCCACAAGGGGTTTCTTGTTCCAGTGTGGCCATTTTTTAGCATCTCTAGGGACTTTGCCAGATTTCACAGGTACTAATTCTACCACATCTGTCTTTTTCCATGCCTCCTCACAAACTATGCCCACCATTCCGTTGGAAGGTGACTGTCTACTTGTCAGGGGGCAGATCAGAAGGCTTCCAGAAGGCTTTTCCTCAGGAGTCATCTATGGGCCAGCATCTCTTCTTTAGTGTGTGTGTGTGTGTGTGTGTGTGTGTGTGTGTGTGTGTGTGTGTGTGTGTGTGTGTGTGTGTGTGTGTGTGTGTGTGTGTGTGTGTGTGATATAGTGCACTGTGTGTGATATAGTGCACTGCTATCTCATCAGGATTGTTCTCTACCTTGTCCACCATTGCTTGATAAGATATCTTCTGGCTTTGCTCCAGGGCCCTCAGCAGTATAAAACAGGCATCTGAAATTAATTAATGGTTTAATAACTATCTGCACACATACATACCTAAATCAATCAGTCAATAAAAAACCCACAAAAATGATGTCAGTATATAGATTCCTGTTGGTCTTTTAAATAGCTAGACTCACAAGTGAAGCTTTTAATAAAGCTCTATATATTAAAATTAGTTTCTGTCCGAGTTTTAGATGATAATTTTAACTTGTCAATTTTGTACCATACTCAGTCTGTAAAATACAAGACAGTACCTTGATGACATTTAAAATGTATTTGAATAAGATATTGGGTCACATGAGTGTTGCTTTTGAAAAGATTTTATAGTCATCCATGACAGCTAGGTCATAGACTGAAAATCCACTACTGATTGTTTGATATACTCTGTTATCTATTTCACAGATATATATGTAAGCCAATGTGTTATTAGCAATACATGTCAGTCATAAACATATGCCACATATTCATAAAACTGTGCCTACAAAAATGATGCCAAATGTATAAAAGATGCACTTTATAAACTGTAAGTCATTAGCATGCTGGATTTAAGGAATAGATTTTTGACTGGGTTGCCATCATGAACTTATATCTGTTGCAACACACTGGGGTTGCTTCTTTAATATCCAAGGAGAAAGTGAGGGTTAGCAGTTTAATGTTCAAAGCATGTTCTATTTAAGAAATAATGCATGCTAGGTTGTGAGAACATGGTGAGATAATAACAAAATTGAAGTCATTTGAAACATCAGGAAACAGGAATGCCTTCACTGTTTTACGATTGCAGTTGTGTCTGTATTTCTAAATCCTGGGGCACCATACTGGTTTTGAATGCACAGATTATGCTTTTTTTTACTTTTCTTTTTTCGCCTTGAGTCTAAAGAAATATATCATAATAAAGAATAAATGTGTTTATCTTTTTAACAAAAGAAATGTCAAGCTTGTAGAAAAAATTTATATTATTCCAATTCTTTCTGAAGTGCAAATATTTTATTTAGAAAAAAACATGTCTTGCATCTCTTTCTGTTTTTATTTTTTTTTGGGGGGGGGCTTATCTCACTCCTACCATTAATTTAATTTCCACTAAATTCTGATTTCCCTATTTTTTATTTTTTTAACATATTTTTTGCTCTCTTGAATATGTCGAAGAGATAGCCTCATAACAGCTTGTGGTTAAAGAGATTTGGATTTTGGCTTAGTTAACTTGTATTTTACCACAAATTATACGCTGTCATTGAATAAGGGATTTGGGTTTCAAAAGGAAAGTAAGACAGCAACATGTTAGTTCACTAATGAACATTACATACATGCAAATACATGTTATGTAGGCATTATTGGCAGACTTGTAAATGTGAATATAAATCTTTTTGCCATAAAGTGGATAACTAATTGGTTGTCGAGACCATGTGGATAGAGTTGCAGTTTACACTTCTTAAAGCAAAAGAGTTAAAAGTGATGTACAGTGCTAAAAGAATGATTGCTTGAGAATCTATGGTGTGTTGAGTAGACTAACTCATGCAGTTATTTCAGTAAGAAATATGAAATGATAAGTAGAAGGGAACTGAGTATGTCTGTTAGCAATGTTGCTAATCATATGGGTATGCAGGCAGAATACATTTAAAATTGATATGTTTATAGGTAAGCACTACGCAATCAGTCCAGAGACCATTAAAAGCCTAGCCAATGACCCGTACACAGAATTTCCCTCAAACGTCTATAGGACAAGATAGGCTGGGAAAGGTTTGAGGCTGCCCATTCAGTTATCTAGGTTTGCAATGAAAGTAGGAAGGTACTACTCTGCTTGACATGTAGTGAAAGTTTGTGCCACAGGTGGTACATGCTGTATAAATATCTCAACCGTCCCTTATTTTTAAGAATATACCCAATTTTGCTTCATATTTTGCTGTATTCCTCATGAAAGTATTGATTTTCTGGTAAATCATTGAGGATTACATTCAATAGATCATGATTGACAATTAGTGATTCATACCACTTATTGGTCAGAAAAAATGTTGATGGAAAAGATGCTGCTTTTTAAGTTAGAGTATCATTTAAAAATTGCTTTGATTTGGGACCTTTGTCTCCCATTATTTTTTTGCTTTGCCCCTGATTCATGAACAAAGAATTTGAAAGCTATGTGACATGTTGGGATATGACTATATCAAACCAATGTGTCTTATCTGTGTAGTGCAGGAAGTTTGGATCCTTTAAGCATATTGGAGGAACCGTTTGTTCTGTGGAAGAATAGGAGGTCAATGAGAGCAGAGATGGATCTTTCAGGACTCGAAAAGCTAGACACAGATCTTCACAAAGGAGAGATATCAGACTGTCTTGATCACGTGGATATTTCAGGCCACTGTTCTTTTATTTATTAATCTCTGACTTCTTTCACATTGAATGATATATTTAGACAAATACTTGACAAAAGGGACATTATATTCAGACATGAGTGTGATGAGATATTAGTAACTAGGAAGTAAGACTATGTTTAATTTAGAGGAGGCGACTTCGGAAATTAGATGACCCCAATAAAAGGCATTCTCTACTATTATGGATACATGATGGTCAAAAGGAATTATCAACAAGAGTACCTAGATCCCTTACTGCAGCATCTACTTGGAGGGGTGTGTCACTTATAAGGAATAAGAAAATGCTTTGTTTACCAAAATTAACTACACTACATTTTTTCACATTTAATTTGAGACCACCGTCCTTGCACCAATTGACATCATGGTCTAACCTGTGTTGGAAAAGTTGCAAGTCAGTAGTACATTAAATAATGACACCCAGTTTACAATAATCTGCCAGTGTAAATAACCATAGGCAAGAACTGTCCCCCTGAATGTCTGAGAAATAGATGCCATAAGGGAATGGGCCCACCACTGAGCCCTGTAATAGGTTACCTTTTTTGCTCTCAGAAGTGACACCTGTGACTCTATCCACATAGGTTCTGTGTAACACCAAACTGTCTATCTACTGTACAACATGAGGATATATATTCAGATTTTTAATTCTGTCAATAATGTCTACATAGTTAATAGTGTTAGAGACCTTGGCCAGGTCCAGATATGCTGTATGTACTTCATAACCACTATCCATGGCTTCATTTACATTAAGAAAACATAATGAGGTTAAAGAAGCAGAAGTATCTTTTGACAAAGTTGAAATGATGTAGGGCCAGGGTTAAAGGATTCCCAAAATCCAGGTTAATGAGGTCTGAGATAATATCTTCAATAGCTTTTCATTTGAAGCTAGTGAGACTAATAGGTCTATAGTTATCTGTCTTCAGAATTATGGCCACTTTCTAGACACCTCCATACATAGGATCCTCTCTTCTTAAATAAAATGTTAAAGCCATAATCTTTTGCTTTACAACTATCTGTGTGTCCCCATGCAAATACCTCTTTGTATAAGGATTTTTCAGAAATAAATCACATTCAATTACTTGATGACTGAAATTAATTTCGCTGTAACCCTCTTCCAATAGATACCTTTGCTAAAGCCGCTGCCTATGCCTTTAACTTACTCTCACAACAACTTCATTGATAAGGTAGTTCCTGTCTGCATCACATTTAATGAGAAACTTAAAAACAAATCTCTGTGCTGGAATACCCATATAAATAAACAAGACTTCTTATAAGCATTACATAATTTATTTTTCTTGCTACTTAACAAGGAGGGTGATATATGTGGAGGTGTACAAGAAGTGTCCATAATTATGCAGACAAAATCAAAGATATTGGGGCCCCTTGCAGGCTGCTTAATTTTTAAAAGAGAGTTATCATTTATAATATATACTGTCTTGTCATTTAGCAGTACTATGGACATCAGGGTGCCTATTAACTGCTGTCCGTAATAAAAACCCTGGTGCAGACACAAGTAAAGCAGTTTGTTTGTGTCTTTCGGCTTTTCCCAGTTAGGGGTCGCCACAGCGGAACTCTGGTCCGCTAATTGATTGGTAGAGGATTTTTATGTACCGGGTTACCAGCCCTGATGCACAAACTTCAATGAAGGCATGCCCCATTCACATATGCCTCCACACAGAAGACGCTCTAGCTGAGAATCGAACGGGACAATGTCTTGCTATGAGGCGACAACACTACCGCAGCACCACCACCACAGTGTGCAGTAAATAATGTATTTTGAGAAGTTTTTTCATACATGACAAACATTTAAGTAGACACACAAACATAGTCAAATACACACACACACACATGCACGCGCGCACACATAATTTTATTACTTTTCCTTTATTTATTTCACCTTACTAAAACTAGCTTTAGCAAGGGCAAAGTAAAATGGCGAGTCTTTGCATCTGCTGCTGCAGTTATTTCTGCCAGTTGAGTATTTATTTTTTAAAGTTATTATTTCTTTTTCCAAGTTTACTTTTACCTTTTAATTGTATACTTGCCAAATAGCAAAGTCAAATTTAACAAGCATAACAACTGATAGCATGCAGCCATGAAGCAGTTTTTTTTACTGAGCGATAGCTGTTTATCAATACCCTGTTGCAGAACATTTGTCTTCCAGTAGATTTTCAATGTACCGTTTATCCATTACCTTAGAGATAATAATCCACAGGAGTCAGACAGTTATTTTTCCATTGCATATAGTGCACAATCCACACACAACTTGGAATGGTAATTTTCAGGTTTGTAAATATCAAAGCTTACCCTTTATACTAAGTATAAAATAATTATTACTGTTAAACATGAGTATACCTTAATTCTTTAAAGAATCATGCATGCCCCCTTTAACAATGAGCATAATTTCAAAAATAAAGGGAACTTTGCTGCAGGAACTCTTAGCCAGCTGGAATTGACTGTTCATTTGCATTTTCATCTAAATAATTAGGCTAACAGAACAAGTTTTTTTCTTCAGTAGAAATCTATAAAACAGCAGCTGCAGTATGTTATATTTTTTTTAGCTGGCTTACATTGCAAAACAGTCACAAACAATGACTCAGAAAATATCCTTGTATATGAGACACTGAACAGTCAAAACACAAAAAGAAAATGTGTTAACTTCTCCCTGTATATAATAAAGGCATTGAAATTAATGCCACAAAGAAATAATTCTAAGTGTAAGAATCTGTTATTAATTTATATAAATTATAAACACTGCAATCTCTATGTTATTAGATAATTAGTGGCAAATTAATAACCAAGGCAAGTAAGAATGCAAGTAAGAATGCAAATTTAAATCACACCTCCACTTGTTGCATATTTATTATGTTCTAAAACCACCATTTAGCAGTTTTAGAAAGAGGCAAACAAGAAATACTGGAACACACAGGGAAACCAGCATAGTAAATTATGGATATACCCACCACATAGTGAAACATTTACTCAAATGGATGCAAATATGCACACAAACATGCATGCATATGTTTGCACATGTGGACAAAGTGGTACAAAGGGCTGCACACATACACACAAACAAATACACATAAAAAGTGCATCTGCACACATACACACACACAGACATACACACACACACACACACACACACACACACACACACACACACACACACACACACACACACACAAAGCACACACATGCACATGGACGCACTCCATCCCTCAATCCATGCAAATCACTGCTTATGAAGTTTTGTGAATTATGTTATTGAAAAATGTGGGTAAACACAGTACATAGAAACATACATTAACATTATAACTGTATACATACACTGATTACATAGATAACATATAATAGGCACAACAGTCACATTAATTCTCTTTAGAGTTTTTCAAACAACTGGATACATCATACTGCCAAAAAGCCAATAAAACCCAAAAAGTCAGAAGCTAATAATGCAAATGAATACAGTAATTAGGACTGTCCACAGAGATTCATGCGTTATATCAGATGTAAATAGGATATATTACTGTGCAGCTAAATTAATAACTGATAAATTTCTACCACAGGAGCACAGGGTATTGAGGGAAAGGAAGGGGAGAAATTGAATACCATCATGGAAGTATCGAATAGAGAAAACCATAAAGCAACTAAGACAAGAAGTGTCACTGTTAGAAGAAGGAACAGATCA
Source organism: Protopterus annectens (assembly GCF_019279795.1). NCBI lineage: Eukaryota > Metazoa > Chordata > Ceratodontiformes > Protopteridae > Protopterus > Protopterus annectens. The sequence continues at coordinate 5,617,384 of NC_056729.1, forward strand.
ACAAAAATACTCAGAAAGAGAGACGTGATAAAAGCAATGCACAAAATTAGAACAGATCAGTATCTATCAGGCACTATCGCAAATAATAAACTAAAATTCTCAGCACAGGCAGAAAAACTTAGAAGATACATAGACAAATATAAAGAAAAAGTACAAAATAAGAAATTAATTGATGACCCAAACAAGATTTATAGAGAAATGGGAAATAAGGTAAAAAGAATTGAAAGATCACCAAAAAAAAGAAATAGATATATTCTGGAGAAGTATCTATGAAGATCCTGTGGAACAGAACAAAGATGCTAATTGGATCGAGTAAGTAAAAGAAAAAATAAGAAGTTTAAAGGTACATGATATGAAATGGGATGAAGTAACAACCAGAAAGATTGAAACAACATTAAGAAAAGCCTCTAATTGGAAAACCACAGGCCCAGATGCAGTACCTAACTTCTGGTTAAAAGTATTACCATCTTTGCATGAGGATTTAGCCATGAGTAAGAATTATTTATATGCGCACCCAGAACAGACATCAACCTGGCTAACAACAGGAAAAACAATGCTCCTACTTAAGCGTGAACTTGCAAGTGATCCTAAAAATCATAAAATATCAGGATTTGCAAGCAGAAATGAGAGCAATGTGGAAGAAAGATACCCAGACAGTTCCAATAGTAGTAGCAGCAATGGGTCTTATAAAAAAGTGTCTAAATCTTATTTAAATATGCTACCAATACATGCAACTCTGTACGATTTGCAGAAGGAGTCATTACTGGGCACATTGCAGACGCTGCAAAGAGCACTAAAGGCTGACATCAAAGAGTGAAACAATACTAATTTCATGAACTTTAATCGTGCTTTGACTTAGGAATGGGGTGCATTCCCATCATGGTATTAGAAACCCAAAAGATTTGGAGAAATTAAAGAAAGGGAAAAAACAAAAAGCAATTAAATGTGAAAAAAAAAAAGAAAGAAAGAATATATGGTCAAGAATCAGATGAGAAGGCAAGAAATGTGGAAAATACATAAATACAGTTGCAAGTACAGAAAACTCTTGGAACAGCCTCATGTTGATCAAGGCTGAATTTAGGAATAGTTAAGGAGAGGTGAAGTTAAACCAGAAGAAAAAAGGTTAATATTGGCAACCCAGGATAGCAGACGTACACGTTGGTTCACAAATTCCATTGAATATGTGAGAGAAACAGACAAATTCAGGTTTTGTAAAAGAGAATTGAAATCAGTCACACATCCTTGTTGTGATATACTAATGGCAGAAGGACTGCATACTGAAAGGAATAATAATGTGGCAAGACTGTTGCATTGGGGATTGTACAAATATTATAATATTGAAGTAGCTGAGAAGCAGTGGAAACATGAGCCACAAAGCATTATAGAAAATGATGGTTTATATCACATGGAATCACCCATTACCGACAGTTCAAACAAACAGATGAAAGTCAACCAGCTGTAGCACCAAGGAAAAGAAGTCAAAAGTAGCATTGATCATTGAAGTTGCTACACCCAGTGACTATAGTGTCTTGTGTACAGAGAGAGACACAAAGTCATAAAATACTAGGATTTACAGGGAATAATGAGGGCAGTGTGGAAAAAAGGGTACCTGGACAGTTCCAACAGTGGTCTTATAGAAAAGAATGTATAATTGTATTTAGATAGGTTACCGATGAATGTAACGCCATATGAATTGCAGAAGAAGTAAATTCTGGGCACATTGCGGGTGCTGCAAAGAGCCCTTCTGGCTAATATCAAAGACTGAAACAATGCTAATTTTATGAACTTTAATTATACTTTGACTTAGGAACAGAGTCCATTCCCATTGTGGTATTAGAAACCCAAAGAACTTGGAGAAATTAAACCAAAGAGCAATAGATTCGGTCAGCTTCAGTTATTGCTCAGTAATTAGTGGGTTGTACAGTAATGCATTATGGGAAATTGGTCACTTGTAAATAAAAGACTGAGTGACTGGTAAAAGTGTACCTGAAAGTTTAATACTAGAAGTCTAGGGAATTATTTAAAGTGCAAGTAATCTGCCCACTATTACTGGCTGAAACAAGAAAAGCACCATAAAGTATTCTTAACTCAATTCTGAAGAGCAGGAAACTAATGAAGGAGCTAACAAAAATAAAAGGAGTTAATGAAGAAAGAAAAAAAAACAAATAGCAGTCTCTTCAGAATCTCTCACAGAAAACATTAATTATAAGTACTGCCATTCTAAGTCAATGAAAAGAATCATTATATGAAATAGTATGACAAGCAATATCATCTTATGAGGTTAAAGTGCATTATGGAAAAAATCTTAGTTGAAAAACAGTATTATGCCATTTTGGCAGTTCCATAAAGTTGCTTGGGGAATAGAATAAATAATCAATACTAAGTACGTAAAGTGAAACATCCTGCAGTAGTACTACAAAAAAGATCAAAATATGTATCTTCAGAAAATATTTTTCTTATTTTCAGACCATACCTGTCCTGTGATGAATGTTGTAAGGTAGGATTAAGTTAATCTTTGCAGTTATCTCTTTCCTCGGTCTTCTATCTAGGTAATTTTGTATTCTCTTTATACACAAACGCGTGCCCACACACACATACACACACACACACACACACACACACACACACACACACACACACACACACACACACACACACACACACACACACACACACACACGCATGCCCACACACACACACACACACACACACACACACACACACACACACACATGGGAGTGTGTACTGTGACCCTGGCAGTTCATAAGTAAATGTGTAATTATGAGCAGGACTAACCTCTATGTATATATTACAGTTTTATTGTATATGTACATTCAAATCAAAAAGACAAGTCATTATAAGGATTGTTTATGCATGCAAAAAACATCTACATTTGGAAAAGAGAAGTCAGTAAAAAGTCTAAAAATACAAATTGGAGCACAAGGAAGAAGAAAAGCTTGTGCTGATCAAAACAGCAAAATAGGTTGCAATAAGAATAAAACAGCACTAAAATGGTTTAAGGCATCATTGCATAGCAAAATCAGTGGTGGAAACATTTGTATTATAAAATGACAAGCAGTGTGACTGGGGGCAGATGTATCTGACTTCAATGAAAATGCTGTACAGGGTTTCATAACAGTCGTGTGCATAGCTTAAGGCAACAGTTATAAAATTGCAACCAAAATAGCATGTTCAGATATTGCCTCAACAAGTATACCATTGAGGTAACTATACTTGAATAAAACATTTACCTGTCAGAGACAGAGGGCTGGATTCATAAAACACTGCATTGATGCAGTGCAGCACTAGCACCGCATAAGCCAACATGGTACTACCAAATCGACATGAATAAAGAATGAGAGAGAAAGAGTGTGTGTCAGACTGCTGTGCTTCAAGGAGGTAGCCAAGGCAAAAAGGAAACTTTGTAAATGAAGAAGAGTGACTTAGATGAAAGTATCCAATGAAAGGAACGTAGTAATCTGACATCACATTGCATGAAATTCACATGTATCTGAATGAGAAACACATCAGTTAGGTTCATAGCTTCATAGGTTCATAGGTAGGTACTAGGTTATTGGCCCTAGGGCCTATATAAGCCTAGCCAAAGGTACCCTGGCTGTCGCCACCCAAGAAAATTATTTTTCTGTGCCACTGTCGAGCAGAGCCACAGAAGTGATCCCCGGGGTGAATTTCCTATCTCCCATCCAATCATCAAGATTTTTCTTGAAGAGTGCTAATGAGGAGCTTTGTTTGATATAGATAGGTAGTTTGTTCCAGAGTATGGGAAGTCTCTGGCATTAGCTATATCCGATATGTGTTGGCTAACTGTGATTGAACCAAAGAGAAAACAATGTAGGAGTAGGTAAGGGGCAGTGAATCAATGCTCAGAAAGCTGGACATGTTATTTGTTCATTAAAAGGGGTGGAAAGTGAAATACGGGGAAGTGAGAAATTGGGTGTTACAAGCAGAAGAACATAGAGCAGGTACACTGTAAAGTAAAGTGAGTTGAGTAGAGGACATTTATGTTTGGGGGTGAGTGGGCAAAAGACCCAGTTTTTTTATATACAGGGTTTAGGAAGAAGGGAGGGGTGAAAGAACAATGGGGAGCAATGGAGTTTGATGGCAGGTAGTGGATGCATGCAGACACACATTGAAGCCATAGGCAGTAAGGGGTGGATGAAGGCACAGTAGGGGAGAGAGATATGGGAGATGCATATACAGATAAACACAGGGTAAACAGATGACTGGATACAGGATGGGATACAGGCAGCCTGCCAGCTGACGACTGGCCCATGGGGGACAACCTGAGAACTCAGTAGTTTGTGGCCCTAGGTCCACCTGGCTTTTGGAAAGCCTGATGGCACTGACCACCTGATAAAGCAACTCCACTGTCCACTGCAGGAGGGATTGATGTGACCAAGCAGGTCATTTCATGTCATTCATAGCCTTCATTACTCTTTCCAGCTACTCTGGCAGGCTAGGATGGATCAGAATCCTCCCAAATGAAGCACTCTCACTTTGATTATCAGCCTCAGCCACAGCCTTGGATGGGGTGACAGTAGACCTCTGCTGAGGAGCTACATCTCTCATTGACCATGGTGCCCAGAAGAAGTGATGCTTTTTGCATGCATATTCTCCTTGTGTAGAAAGACAAGAGATATACAAGCAATTACATAGCATACACGTGTGAAAAAATGCAAATCTCATGCAACAGTAGTTCCACTAACATATGCAAGCAAGCAGAAATCTGAAATAATTCCCACATCCCAACAAAAATGAATAGCAGCAGGTGCACATGCAAAGAAACAAGCAGTCAGGTTACACTAACACACCTATGTGCAATGACACAGAAGCATGACACGGTGCCCCCACTATAGAGCACACAGCATACAGTCACCTACATTAAGGCAACCTGGAATATCCTAGGATTTGTCCAATTAAGTATAAGCAGAGAATCAGGAGGACGACGGTTAGATACAGCAAAATTCTTCATTAAATGTTGTACTCTGCCCTGTAGATATGTTAACTATTTATTATACCTTTCACGTTATCCTTGCCTAACCTTTGCTTCCCATGTCTGGAGTTCTCCAGAAAGACAGTGGTGCAAAACACCACAATAGATCCTGCACGGCGATTAGTATGTGGGATGCAGGTTTCCCTGGACAGGCCAGGTCATACTACACATTTGCCTTCCAGAACGGAAATACATAGGATTCCAGCACACACATTTCCTTCACTCAATGTGCAGGAGACAGAGCCATTTTACTCTCCTTTACACATGATGCACTTGAGCTCTGTGGAGCAACAACACAGGCAACCATCTCCATGAATGCATAGCAAGACAAAATGGCAGCATGATATCCATGCCCTAGATGGAACCCTGAATTTCCTGCAGTGCAAACTACCACCTCATAGATGTGTAAAGCTCATTCTGCACAGCATGCATGAACCAGTGGTCATACACAGCATGCCTGTGAGAAGTAGTAGAAGCTGTCTGTGCCTCATATCACAAGTGCACTTTTATTTATTTAAATATAGGGATTCATAGACTAAGGCTGAATCTGGCATTATTAACATACAAAAAATGCAAACTACAGCTCATGAGCAACTTCTTCTTCCAATCTGAATGCAAAACTGCCAAAGCATGCAGAAAAAATGAATAGCAGACTTACTTCAGTAGCTTGACTCACTTCCTGCTATCAAAGAAGCATTAATTTCATTCAGATAGCCAAAAGGAGTACACATGAACCATCACCTCTGTCCATCAGCGATACATCAGGTGTACAGATGTGGGACTGCACCAAGAGGTAGGTGCTTTGTATTTTGCTATGGAAATCCATTTGTAATTTGCATACACATCCAGGTGATGAGGATCAGAAGTCAATAAAGACAGAGACTAATCTCACAGTAAGAGGTGGTACCAGTACCAGGTATATTATCGAGAGTGCAGTATCACACAAGCATGTCATGAATTTGTATTCTCAGGGTACAACACTGCTATTGTCGCAGGTATAGAGGTTGTGACAGAACAAGAGGCTGAGGACAGTCCCATGCCAAGGCCTGATGATGAAGACAATATGCATGAAGAATCACTCACTCAGGACAGATTAAAACTTTCTGTTTGCTTCATCATATGCCAACAACCACCATTGACATTGACAACTACTCCATACCAGCCTATGAACTGCATAGCATAAGTACCGCCTACCCAGTCTAGAGACAGTCTCCACTTTAAGTAATATCTACTTCCATTTCTAATTGTGACTAAGTGCGGGTAGATGAGTGCATTGTACAGTGTACTAGAAGTGCATCATGGTGTCATCCACATTCACAGTCATCCCCAGGATTCTGGGCCTCAACCAGCAGAAGTACAGGGCTGTAATTTAGATATAATTGACAGGTACTCACATGGAAATGAAGATGGTTGGCATTGTAAGTTGCCTACATGAGACACTGGAGTTAACGTACAATGCAGTGCTAGGCCTTGTATGCTTAACAGTGACACACCAGCACTTCCCTGGTCACCACCATGTAGATGCTACTGAGTGCCACCATGGGTAGTCTGCACACCAGCATTACATGTAGTTATGGCCATGTACATACCCATGGACGACCATCACAAGATACACAATCTGCATCTGCCATAGTTGGGATTCCACCATACTAGTATCAATGTCAGAGTCAGGCTGGCCATGCCACAGACTAATTGGGGATGGCAGATTCATGTGTAACTTCCACATATGTTTTTTACTACCAGTTCTACCACAATCTTGCCCAGAGGATATCTGGGCCTACACTACTTTAAATGTACCTGTGCCTTGCTGCACTGTCCTATCATACCTCTTCCATGTCTTTGTTGTAGTCACCAAACTACACAATCCCATAATGGCATTCTCAACCATACAACAGATGACATAATATCTGACACTGGTACCACCTCTTCCTGTGACATTAGTTTCTGTCTTTATTGACTTGTGTTCCCCATCACCTGGAAGTGTTGCCTTGTGTCCTGTAAAATCATGTTTTACTTAAATGTAGTTTGTTAGACATAAATACATGATTTTCTTTGCATAGGCATAGAAATACAGCCATATTTAAGAAGGCCTATATCTTCATTTTACATGCAGTTTCAGTAAGTACAGTATCAATAGAAATGAATATTTCAGTGAAGGATACAAATGAGCTCAAAATAACCTTCAGTCTGAAGTACTAATAAGAAGAAACTGTGCTGACAGAATGTGCAGAACATTTTGGGTACAAACACAACTTGTTTAGATAGCACAAAGAGTGGGAACCAAGGATAAAGAGGCATGAAAAACTTGAAGGAAAGTACAGTGTTTTAGGATTGTGATGGTGTGAGGTAGTGCCAGCTATGCTAGAATGAGTAGGGCAGTGCATGTGTAACGTATGCCAGCATAGCTAGCTGGAGTTTTGTAAAGAATGTTATGTCATTTGTATATCAATCTGATTTGTACAGATGCTTCTGTTAAAAATACATTTGTAAAGCTGGTCATGTTAAAAATGTATAAATAATGGGTCCTGCTGGACAGGAAAAAAATATACATGTATGTCAGGCTGTATTGTGGTAACTGCTAAAATGTATAGATGTTAACAGAGGATACTGGAAGGGAAGAGGTTAATCTCAGCCAAGCTTATCTTAAGAAAAATAGCTTGAAATTAAATTACTTGTTTAGACCATAAAAATTTTATCTCACAGGCCTGAAGACACAATGTCTGGTCTGGAAGCCTGCTCGTATTGTCCTTAGTGGTGAACTAATTGCTATCCTGGGGTGCCAGAGAATGACTGGTTAGTCTCTACAAGAAGGATGAAAGTGCTGGCATTCTTTTACAGTCTCCAGATGCCTTAGCAAAGCTCTAGGTGTGTATTGTGCTACATCTCTGTTATATTCTGTTTCAGCTAATAGTCAGGGGTTTATTGTGGGAACAACAGAGTTAGGTGACCAGATGTAATGTCATTCTATAGTCAGCACTAAAATTATTTTATATATTAGTGAGACGTGATATTGGCACTGAGCACATTCTCTTGGGCCTGGCAAGACCACTCACCCACTTCATCTTGCCTTGCTTTAGTAAGTAACCAGGGAATTGCAATTCTTCAGTCAGTTAGGAAAATATATTGAGACTAATTCAATGTTGGTTTTCTGCATCTGTCTGAACCTTTCCATCTGTGTTGTTTTTATATTTACTGTGAAATGAAACTCTGGTGTTTATTGTAAATAGATATTCAGTATTTTCATGTTTTCTATTTTATTATTTATTAATAAATTTATCTATACATTTCATTGTGGCTGTTCTTTTAGAAGATAGTTTAACCATTGAGAGAATTGCATTTATGTGGTGAAACTGTGGGCTTCATGCTCCTGAAAGTCTTGCTGCTTTGCTTGCAAACATTACCATTTGTAGAGTATTGATTTTACTAAGAGTGATTAAGTACCCTGGAAAAAGCCTGAAAGTAGCTGACTGGTGGCAGTGAATCTACCTGGTAAATCTGTGCCAGCCTTTCTCAGGTGTGTGTGTGTGTGTGTGTGTGTGTGTGTGTGTGTGTGTGTGTGTGTGTGTGTGTGTGTGTGTGTGAAAATCAAATCTTAATGAGTGTGTGTGTCAGCTAATTGGAATAGGGACACAGAGCACTGGATTCTACAGAGAGAAAGGTGAAGTCTTATTTGGGGCCTGGATAGGAAAACCCAGCCCTAGGACTAAGTGTGCTCCTTGTGTGCTCTTAAGGGAATTCTGCTTGGTGCAGAGAGCTGCATCTAAAAATATTGTGTGCATCCATTTTTTGTTCTAAGTGAACATCCCTCACTGGTGTCAGTGGTGAGGCCTGAGGCTCCTTGATTACTTGCACAGAGGAGGGACATCATATATTGGTGAGCAGTGGTGTAGATATTAATTGAACTTCTGTAGCCTGTAAGCAGTTGTCACTAAAGGTGTGTGTACTCTCAGCAGCCACAAGGTAAACATACAGAGTTTCATTTTTCACAACCATTTTATTTATTGTTGCTAGTGTAGTTTAGTCAGGGAAAGCAGGCAAAGATGTCATCAGATGATTATGGCAGGCTGACAGTGAACCAATTGGCTAAGGTGTGCAAATTCAAAGGACTAGTGCATGCCAATCTCACTAAAGGGATAAGGGATCTGGGGACTCAAGTAGATAGTAATCTTTCCTTTGATAATCACATTGCCAAAGTGGTTAGAAAATCCTTCTATGTGGCCCACCTAATCACAAAAGGGTTTGCATCCAGATCAAAAGAGGTCATTGTGCCCCTCTATGCATCACTCATCAGACCCATCATAGAGTACAATGCCCCATTTGGGATGTACCTTACAAGACACCTGCAACAGCTGGAAAGACCACAGAAGTACGGACACAGGCTTTGTGCCCACTGAATGGCACACAGCAACAGTTATCCCACTCCACAAAGGGAAGCCACCACTGATCCCGAGAACTATCGACCTATTAGCCTGACGAGCCTGGTCTGCAAGGCCATGGAACGTATCATCATGGAACTCATAAACAAAGACATCGGTAACCTCCAAACTCTGGATCCCACCCAATTCAGTTTGTGAAAGGCAGATCATGCCTCCTGAACCTGATCGACTTCTTTGAGGCAGTCACCAAAGCAGTAGATGAGGGTAAGGTGGTTCACACAGCCTATCTTGACCTCGCCAAGGCTTTCAACACCATCCCCCATTCTGGAATTATAGCTAAACTCACTAAACTAGGTATAAATCCCTACATCACAAGATGGGTTGCCAACTGGTTCACTGACAGAACCCACACTGTAAAAGTTGCAGACTACAAATCTGACCTCAAAGCAGTGATAAGTGTAGTACCACAGGGTTCCATCCTGGGACCTCTCCTGTTTGGTATCTACTTCCCTGAAGTACAGGCTAACACAGAAGGCCTCTGGCTAATGAAGTTCACAGATGACTGCAAACTAGGAGCCATAGTCAAGTCCCCAAATGATGTGGACATCCTACAGAAGAGCCTCACTGAGACAGATGCCTGGTGTCAGACCCATTGTTTCAAGCTCAATGCCAAAAAGTGCAGTGTCATCCCCTTTGGTAAAAACTCTGTACCCATGAACTACCACATAGGCAGCAATCTACTTAACACTGAATGTGTGATAAGAGACCTTGGGACGCAGGTGGACAGTAGTCTCTCCTTTGATAGTCACATCGCCACAGTAGTCAGGAAGTCATTCTGCATGGCACACCTCATCATAAAAGGGTTCTCATCCAGGAAAAAAGAGGTCATTGTTCCCCTCTACTCGACACTCATTAGACCCATTATAGAGTACAATGCCGCTTTTGGAATGTACCTCACAAGATATCTGCAGCAGCTGGAAAGGCCACAGAAGTACCTCACAAAGAGGATTACTGGCCTCAAAGAAATGCCCTACACTGACCATCTAAAAAAACTCCAGCTTTACTCCATAGCATATCGCCTACTCCGAGGTGATCCCTGCCTAACATATACAGCTATGTCAAACCCAGAGCTGTTGGACATGCTACACCTAAAGAAATCTCAATCCCTCCAAGCTACATGCTCTAGGGACCTAAACCTTGTCACTAGAATAAACAGGACATGCTGGAGGGATAGATTGCTGTCCCAGAGACTTCCCATACTCTGGAACAGGCTACCCATCTATGTCAAGCAAAGTTCTTCATTAGCACTCTTCAAGAAATATCTTGATGAGTGGATGGGAAATAGGAAATACACCCCGGGGATCACTTCTGTTTCTCTGCTCGACAGTGGCACAGGAAAATAACTTTCTTGGGTGGCGTAAGCCAGGGAACCTTGTTGGCTAGGCTTACATAGGCCCTTGGGCCGATAGGCTAGTACCTACCTATGAACCTATGAACCTATAAGTACCTCACTAAGAGGATCACTGGCCTCAAACAGATGCCCTATGCAGCTCGACTGAAGAAACTCCAGCTGTACTCGGTTGCATACCGCCTACTCAGAGGTGATCTCTGCCTAACATACAAGGCCATGTCCAACCCAGAATTGATGGACATGCTCCACCTAAAGAAAAACATATTCCGTCAAGCCACACGCTCTAGAGATCTAAACCTCACCACAACAATAAACAGGATATGCTGGAGGGATAGATGCCTGTCCCAGAGACTTCCCATGCTCTGGAACAAGATTCCAAACTACATTAGGCAGAGCTCCTGACTAACACTCTTCAAGGGAAACCTTGATGAGTGGATGGGAAACAGGAGGTTTACCCCAGGGATCACTTCAGTGGCTCTACTGGACAGAGGCACAGGGAACTAATCTAAGGGGGCGGCGAAAGCCAACACATTCCAGCTAGGCTTATAAATGCCTTTGGGCAGATAGTCTAGTACCTACCTATGAACCTATAAAAAGGAAATTATTTCAGCCTCATTCGCACCTGCAGCATGGACCAGCAACCATAGGATCATAGGATCATAGATTAATACTAGGCTAACTGCCTTGTGGGCCATTTTATGTCTAGCCAGTTTTCCCATGTGAGAATCAAACCCTGTGCCTTGGGTCTGCAAGCACCTTAACCATTACACCATCCTCCTACCCACCAGGAAGACAGTTCACCTTTTCCTCAGAGGATTTAAAAACCTGTCTGGAGTTAGAGACTTGAACTGGAGGCTAAACATTTGGAATTAGAATTGGCAGAGAGACTGCAGCATTTGGAGACTGAAATAAATGAGAAGCAACATCAACATTAGAGGGACATGCTGACTCTTGAACAGGAACATGGAGATAATGGGGAAGGGAATAACTGAAACCCAGAAGTAAAAAAAAAAGGTCAGCAAATTCTTCCACAGTATAAAGAAGGTTATAATTTTGATAGGTGTATTCATATATTTGAAAGAGTATATAGACAACATGATGTTGACCAAGGTTCTCCGAGCACGGTCCCTGACCCCCTTACTCCATGATAAAGCTGTAACTGTTGTTTCTAAATTGTCTGATATTGATTGTTTAAATTATTACAAGGTTAAACAATGTGTACTGGAATATTTTAAGTTAAGACCTGACGTCTACAGAAAAATGTTTCTTGAGCATAGACGTTAAGCAAATGAAAGTGTATGAGATTATACTGCTGAGCTAAGCACTTATTTTCATAGGTGTGTGAGTGAGTGTCAGCTCCCACTTTTGAAAGACTGTAGATTTTTGGTGAGGGAACAAGCCCTTAACACTTTGCCTGAGGACATGAGAATCTAGTTGGCAGGCCAGTAGTGTAACTCTGCAGATGAACTGAAGAGAAAGGTGATCTAACGTGGCAAGCAGGGCACCACTGCACTAGAAGGGGATACTTATTACTGCACATGGATATAAAGGAACTTATGGTGGGCAGCCTAAACCACCCCAACAGAGTTTACCAGTAACAGAAGAAGCCACTAGTTCAGGTACATGACAGGATTAGGGGTTAGATGTTTTAAATGTAACCAGAGGGGCCATGCCTACAAATGTCCACTGAAGCAAGGTGGGAACCAAAGGTGAGGGACCCAGCAAGTGGGAATAACAGTATGCCAGTGGTAAGTTGTCTGGAGACAACAGGGGTAACAAACTATCACTGGAGTTTATATCTTAGTGGATGAAAAACATGTCACTGCTAAGACAGACAATCTCTGACAAAACTATTATGAAGCCTGCAGTGGTTAAAGATGAGAAGTACCTGCTTGGGCAGTTCACTCCAGTCAAAGCTTTAGCAGGGAACCCATTCCAAACACCTTAACTGGGAGGGTAGAAAAGGGAAAAAAAGATAAAACAAAGTGATACCAGCACCACAAAGCTCAATAACAATACAAACTTTTAAACTTCGCTTTTATTAACATTGATAGTAATAAAAATCTTTCACTGTTCGGGCAAAGAGTCTAAAAACATAAGTAAGGTCACTTAAATACATAATTCAAATTACATGTCAAAGAAGTTGCAATTAATCAATAATTAAAGTGATAGTAGAAAAATATATGTATATAAGAAGATACAAAATAAAAAAACGCACAATAAAATATATTATAAATTATAAATCCTAAAGGCTTATTGTATCATATTATATTACTTAATTTATTTTATTCTCCCACATTATTCTTTCAGGCTTGGTTTTAAAGTAAAATTATGATTGAACCATGGACTCTGAATCGCAATATCCATTTATTTTCTAAGATCTCTGTGTATTTACTCAAATCACCCCTCATATTTTCCTAAATATTCTGTGATCTTAAAAAATTAAAAATATGTGAGGCATCAGTATTTTTGATGAGTCTATACATAGCATAGTATCCAATTATCTTCTTATGTCTAAAAGGTGCTCAAATATTCTCTTTTAATCTCCTATTGGTCTTGTCAATAACATACCTTTGCACTGTCAAAATGCTGTACGGCACTAAAAGAGTAAAGAAAGTGTCCTCAGACACTTATTTATACTTGTTTTCATATAAGTCATACGGGGGGTATGTTACAGTATCTGTAGCACACCCCTTGTACCGAAATTAAATTAGAAAATGTGATTTTTGACGTTTATTTTATTTTATTTATTTTTTAAATTTTTTTTATTTGTGTGTTGGCGTGGCACTTAGCAATAAACATGTGTCTTGTCAGCATCTAAAAATATAAATCGGATGCTTTTAATTGTTATACACAAGGTCAAGTTTAAGCATAGCTGAGTGGGTTTACACGGCACAGCACATCACTCAGCAGTGCTTAAATGTAATGAAAAGCTATATAGAAATGTATAGCTGAAATCCTCGCAGCCAAGTTAGCTGAATGGTTAGAGTTACAGCTTTGTGTGCAATAGATGCAGTTTGAATACGCAGACAGGCCATTCAAATTTACATCGGAAAGCATGTCTATATACATGTTTATTTTTTTTATTGACATAGTTATTGATATTTGTTAACCAGCTTAGTACAGCTGGTCCAGAATCCTGGTGTCAGTGGAGATATGTGGTGAAAACCTCCAGTTAAACACAAGTGTCCAATACAGTTGAGTCACACCCCAAGGTAAAGTAATTAAAGAACATAGGGTGAGGTCATGTAAAGTAAAATACATACACACAATAATAAAGTATCAATAATGAGTAATTAATGTCAATATATATTTTTTATTATGTAAAAATCTTGTCTTCCCTTAGCTACATTTTGCTAAGCACTGCTAAGCCAAGCTAAGCAATACTCAAATAGGACCTATTTTAGCAGTACTTAGCAATGCGCAGCTCCACTTAGCTGGTTTGGGCAGTCCTTAGCACTCCCAGTTTAAGCAGTCCTCAGCTCAGCTAAGCAGGTTTGTGCACCACTAAGCAGTGCTTAGCATTTGACACTTTATGCACTGCTCAACTAAGCTTAGCGGGTTTGCGCTTTGCTAAGCTCCATTTAGTATTTTTAAAAATTGTCCAATGGCACCAAAGGGTGGGAAAATAGCCTTATTTAAGTTGCACAGGTGGGAATACAGCCAGAACCTGTTGGAGTTTAATCACTGCAGGAGCTATGGCTAGAGTCGGAGAAGGAGCTCACTTTCACGTTCAGCACTGGGGCATGTTGGAGTCCAGGGTCATGGTTGGACTTCTTGTCAAAGACCATGGTGACAGACTGCTGCAGGGCCAGTAACAGGGCTTTGAATACAATTCCAAGGCCTGGGAACATCACGCAAATGACCTCACCAATGCTACTGGAATCCCTCGCATTGGCCAGCAGGTGTGTCATCATTATGATGACCTGAAGTGAATGAAGGGCGGGGCTCTTGGACCAGTGGATAAAGATGTTTGGGACTGGAATGACCCAGAAGTTTTTAAGTATAGCAACTGGTGATTTACTAAATTGTAGTATGAATATCTGATAGACAGGTACACATAATGGTGTGTTTCCTTTCCCACAGCTGCAAATGAGAAGGCTCGCAACTTGGAGGCCCACTCAGGTAGTGAGTACAGCTAAAATATAGTAATATAAATAAGAAAGAGTACAGTAGTAACTTCAGTAGGTATATTCTGTTCTGACTGTACTGCAATAACATTAATAATGTGTAGGAATGGCATGTGTATATGGTATTAATACTAATGATCTGGTAATAAAGTACACTGGCATTCTAAATGTGAAGGGAATAAATGACATCCATTCATGATCTACAGGAAATACAGTACAACTGCAGTCAGACTTGTGAAGGCAAAAGTGTTAGTATTGCATAGGTTCTGTAATAACAGCACACCTTCAATGCATGCATTATTTAAACTGGAGTACAATAAAGTTTGTCAAATGTATACCACTGACTATATCATGTCACTCTCAATAAAGCCAGTTGTTGTGTGTATTCTGTTCTGTTGTTGAAGAAATCAGATTTTACAGGTGTTGCAAAGCAAATATGGGTATAAAACCATGAAGTGACTGAAGTTTGGCTGCAAAAGAATTGTTATGCTAAAGTGAGGATGTGGAGCTGTACTAAAAGATAGAATGCAATTTGATATATATTTTGCACTAATATGTGAACCTTAAATAGTAATCTGTAAAGTATTATAGTGTGTTTCCATCAGGATTATTTGGTGTTAACCTTTGCATTGCAGCTATATGCATTCCTGAATGTAGGTATGCTGATGCAGGCAAGTATGACACAGTAGTAGCTGTAGACTACAAATATAGCATCGCAAAACTCTGATATGGTCTGTACAGATCACACATATTCCCATCCACTAAGAGTCAGTTGTCTACACCTGCTGTGCAAGTATTAAAACACACTTCACCTACTATCTCTGTCATGTGTGAATCTCATGCATGTATGTTCAGCTGTCACTACAGTCTTCTGTTACACTCTACCTATATTACCAGGTCAGACCTTGTCAGCAGGTGAGCTCTAGGCACATATCAGTCAACCAACACACACCAGTGGCCCAGTACCTCTGTGTGATAAGTAATACATATGTTGTTATTTTTCCACACACAGACCATGGTTTGAATCCAGGGACAGGTAGTAACATGAATTTATAGTAACAGACAAGTAGTACTGACTATTAATTGAAAGAGTCACTACTGTTAACAGATATTTCTACACAGGACTTACAGATAAAGAAATGTCTGTAGTTGCTGTATGAAGAGTATACTAATGTCTACCATGTCTACGGATGACAGCAGGCTAGGTATATAGTCCATGCACTGTGCAGAATACTTGTGCACTGTGCACAATACATGTCTCTCAAGTGTCATGCTTCCACAGCTAGTGATCACTGTTGCCAAAAACCTTGTACACAGATATAAATCCATTTGAAGTATGCCAGTAGCACACTCACACAACACCAATGTAGGGTACACCTTGTTAGTCATATATGTTACCCTGACATGTACTAGTACCCTGTAGTTATGTACCTATAGTTCTTACAGCTTGGCCCATACCATGCCATGGCAACAGCTTGAGAAGTATATACATGCTACAGAAGCTATAGGGCACATGTAGATGTAAAGTACCTGCAGACCTGTTGGCTATTCAGCAGTACTGTTGTAAAAAATATATCTATACAGTTGTTAATGGAATGTTTTTCTCTCCCTCCACCCCTTATCTGCATCACAAATTATTATTCTTATACTACGGGTATGATTTAATTTCCACATATGTTGTTCCCAAAACCTAATGTTTGGCCTTGTGTTGTATTATCGGTTATATATTTCAGTGGTTGCATACTAACATACCTTGCTGAAATTCCACCGTTGGTGGCCTTTTGCTGCAACTGTTACTGGTGTGCTGTAAAAATAATGACTGTTATTTCATTTATGCCTATGTTCCGTAAGCTATGCAATTCTATTGTTCTGGGTTAATTGGAAGACACATGCATGCTGTTATAACTAATGCTGAAATGTTTTGTTCATGACTTACCAATACATCTTGACAAACCTCAACACCATTACATGACTGGGTAGGCCAGTTCTGGCTGATCTCCCTATCCCACCTCATCTGGCCGTGGCACCAGATCCCAGCACATCTGGGACCCAACCTGGAGCTGCTTCTTCTGCTGGTCCTGCACCACCCTTGGGTGAAACTGCCTCAGGGGATGGGAACCGCCCCCCCCCGGTGCAAGTGCGGACAGGAGACTGTCACCTGGAATCAGGTTTCAGGTATGGTGCTGAGGGTCATCCAATGTGACTTGGATGATATACTGTGCCAGATCGAGGGCAGACTTATGCAACTCGACGGGCAGGCTGGCCTCGACACCCAGACCCAGCAAAGCCACTTTTGGAGCCGTGAAGGGGCAGTGGTGACAGATCATGGGTGGGGATCTCAGTCCCACTGTTGCCATGTGGGGGCACATTGTCCTCTGATTCCCAACTACCCTCCTCATTCAAGGTATTTACCCCCTCATGTGTCATATACCACCCCTGTTTGCTGTCTGTCCATCTTGTCTGTCTGCAAAAGCAAACTCATTTACCTCCCCAAATGTACCTAAAACCCTTCCCCAACATCCCACTCTCATCTTAAAAAAAGAGGGCATCTGCCCCCCCCCCAACAATTTCATCCAGTACATAGCTCTGCATTTCACTCCCACATATACTGCCATGAATCAATTATCCCATCAATTATTCAACAAAGTTATGTCACTCACACCCCTCCTTGTGGGACGTGAGGCTCCAAATTGCCCACATCATGCACAGCTGTTGATGCACAAGAAATG
This sequence comes from Protopterus annectens, assembly GCF_019279795.1. Taxonomy (NCBI): domain Eukaryota; kingdom Metazoa; phylum Chordata; order Ceratodontiformes; family Protopteridae; genus Protopterus; species Protopterus annectens. Next base: position 5,635,044 of record NC_056729.1, read on the forward strand.
GAGAGCTGTGGTCCTTTTCTACACCCAACCTGCACATCCCTAGCTGCATTTCAGATTGTTTTCCCCCTGCTTGCCCCCATTTTACCACTTTCCTATCACTCCTTTTTTTTTTTTCTTTTTTGAAAATAGTGCAGGTTTAAGTGGAGATAATTGCTGCTTGGCATAGCGGCATGGCGCTCAAACCCATGCAAACCGACTTCATCACCTTATCTGATTCAGACACTGTTCTTCCCACCAACAAAATAACCAGCCCTGCCAAGACTTGAACCCAGGACCCTGCGAACTACAGTCAGAGCAACACACCACTAGGCCAACTCAGCTCTGGGTAATTACTGCTGCTTTTATAAATATATCATGCAGTACAGTCATGTAACATTAGGGAAAAAAGATACTGCTGCCAAGTATTGGTCCCAGGACCCTCTGAACTACAGTTCACTGCAGTACACCAGACCAGTAAGCCAACTCATCTCTGGGAATTACTCATGTTGTTATGAAGATATCATGAGTACCAGTGACACTACTTCTACATATAATGTGATAAATGACAGGGTAATTGGGCCTGTGATGCTGACACCAAACCAGTACATAGCCAAAGACATGTTGATGGATGGACAGGAGGCCTACGATATCAGGTACAGCTGACAACTGCACAGACTGTCCCCAATTGTGTCACCTACGTATGGCATGGTTGTCATCAAAGCTATTCTGTGAGCTGATGTACTGGCAAGGCAGTGCAGACTGATTTTACAAAAGCATGACAGACAGGTCAATGTCACATGTCATACATGTTCATGCCAATCCTGTGTAACACACTGTATGCATGCACCTATGTCTTGCAACTACACCTTCCATAATAATTACTCAGTAGCTCTATCTGTAACGTTCCTAGCATGTCTGACATCTGGACACCCACAGTTCAGGTGCACAGTCCAGTCTCTTGCGCAACAACTACATGCTTGTCAATGCAACCTAGAAATAACTGAGTCCTGCAATGTCCAGCAGACATGGTTGCTACTACCACAGTCATTGCCACCCACAGTAGCATGTCAAAGGCCTGGAGGGTGGGACACATGTCACAAAATACAAATGCTTGTCCTAAACCTCCCCCATGACTCTCTGGATGGTACTACTACTCAACATATGTACCTGAGGCACATGCCTCACCTGGACTGTAATGGGTACCCTCACCCTGGCCATGCTGTGACACAAGAGCTGACACTGCTCCCTCACTGACATATACAGCTTGCTGTCCCCCAATGTCTTCACAATCCCCAGTATAACTCCTGGCCAGACTACAGCAGCTGCAGCCTATCACACATGCAGCTGTATGTTTAGCTACCTGCTACAGACTTACCATATCTCCCAAACACCAAGAACAAGGCATCAACACAACACCCATACATAATGGGTTGGGGGACTTCAGGGACATGTATCACAGTCTCCCCCTACAATTATACACAGCTGATACACCATCAGTTGCAGCACTATGCACATTCAGATAAACAGGATGTATGACATTCACATCTGCCTGTCTCTGGACATACCGCATCAATCCAAACAGTGAACAGTATTTCTGCCTACCCTCTGTGATGCTGTAGCTCCTACATCTCAATAATGTCCTCCGCACAGCCTAGGAAAAGGGCCAAGGCCTACATGAAGCCCTTAATTATAGGACTGTGTTCCCATTCCATTGGCTAATGGCAATGCAACCCAGCTGTTCTGGATACAATTAGAAAGTGAGAGTCACAGATTGGTACATAGACAATCACCTGTTCATGAGCATTACCTACAAAAGGCAAGATGCTGCCTATGGTAAACAGGTCTGACACTTTCTTCATAAAAACAGATTGCAATTTTCTATGAGATTACAACTGGATTTCTTTTCACAAAGGAATACAGCAATATAACGAGTATGTCATAGAATTAAGCATGTAATGGAATGCAAATGGGGGGATGCAGTTATGGGGAAAAGGAATTTAAACAGTAGGTCTCAACAACATTTTTTGGATTAACATGTTACTGCTAGCCTGCTGTCCAGCACCTATGGCCATCCCTTATGGCTCTGTCTGCAGAGACATAGATCACAGCTCTGGCCCCTGAGTCACCCTACCCGTGAAGGCCATGGGCCAAGGTACCAGGAAGCTTCATTACATGTTTGCCTTATTACTGTCTTTCTACTGCGTGGGTTTATTTGTTCCAGTGCTTGGTGCTTTGGTATTTATTTCTTTCACCCCAGCTATGGTCAGCTCACATATGACTCCTACTGGATTGTCTGTTGTACAATACTGACAGTAAGTACTGGTGGATACAGCTGGCATATCACATCATGTACTGTCAGTGAGCCCCTCACAGTCTGTGAATGTCATACAGGCTTAGTTCAAAGATTGTCCAGGTGTCCCTGACCATTCCTGATGTACTCTGGCTAGGTCACTGTGTACTCCACACCTGTATCTCATTGCCTGATGCCTATGGCATGCATACCTGGTGACTCCCTGCAGCAGTACAGCAGGTTATAGGAACTAGTAGTAGGGGGACACTGGCTCTGCTTCAGCAGCAGTGTGTACATATTGAGCATATAGTGTAAGGGAAAGAATACAGTACCAGATATTAATGTACCATTACTGTGTTTCCAGGGGTCTGGCATGTCACAGATACATTCCCCAAACTCTGGGGACAACCATCACGTATTGACCAACTGGTGTCCAGAAATACATATTTGTCTGGCAGGGGGTCTACATCTATTAGGCACATTTATACATTCTACAAACATCTGGGTACTGCAGATGTCAGACACCTATGAGGAGGACATCCTACACCACATATGCACTGATCTCAGTTATTGTGTAGCACAGATGTTGCTGGAATGTCCACATGAACTTTCTAGTACCACTCACCTATTTGTCAGATGTAGGCTGGATGATATGGTACTGTATTTTTGCCCATAGTGGACACCCAACAGTTGATGGCAGTGATGGATGTGGACACATAACAACTTAGTCTGTCACAGCACTCAGGCCATATCTTGTATTCCTGGTATCATATGAGGTTACTAGACTATGGGCCCTGAGCAGCCATATGCCTAGGCCAGATGTTAGCCCATGTGTATGCAAGGCAGCACCTGATGCCCCAGTCCAAAAGGGACACAGGTGGCATCCCAAGGATGTATGCACAGTTAACCATCCAGTTATCCAGGTTATGCCTGCAAAGGTGTAAATAGCTAACTTGCCTGATGTGGACAGGGTGCCCATTCCACTGCAGGGTGATTGTGTGGGACACGTATAGGTTCATAGATAGGTACTAGGCTATTGGCCCTAGGGCCTATATAAGCCTAGCCAAAAACGTACCCTGGCTTTTGCCACTCAAGAAAATTATTTTCCTGTGCCCCTGTCGAGCAGAGCCACAGAAGTGATCCCATGGTGAATTTGCTATTTCCCATCCAGTCATCAAGATTTTTCTTGAAGAGTACTAATGAGGAGCTTTGTTTGATATAGATAGGTAGTTTGTTCCAGAGTATGGGAAGTCTCTGGGACAGGAATCTATCCCTCCAGCATGTCCTGTTTATTGTGGTGACAAGGTTTAGGTCCCTAGAGAGTGTAACTCAGAGGGATTGGGATTTCTTTAAGTGCAGCATGTCCAACAGCTCTGGGTCTGACATAGCTTTGTATGTTAGGCAGAGATCGCCTCTGAGTAGGCTATATGCGATGGAGTAAAGCTGGAGTTTTTTGAGACAGTCTGCGTAGGGCATCTGTTTGAGGCCGGTAATCTTCTTTGTGAGGTATTTCTGTGGCCTTTCTAGTTGTTGTAGATGTCTTGTGAGGTACATACCAAAAGGGGCGCTGTATTCTATAATGGGTCTAATGAGTGATGAGTAGAGGGGAACAATGACCTCTTTTTTCCTGGATAAGAAACCTTTTGTGATGAGGTGTGCCATGTAGAAGGATTTCCTGACTACTGTGGCAATGTGATTATCAAATGAAAGACTACTGTCCACCTGTGTCCCAAGGTCTCTTATCACGCTTTCAGTGTTAAGTAGACTACCGTCTATGTGGTAGTTCATGGGTACAGAGTTTTTACCAAGAGGGATGAAAATCCACTTTTTGGCACTGAGCTTGAGGCCATTCTTTGACATCAGGCATCTGTCTCATTGAGGCCCTTTTGTAGGATTTCCACATCATTAGGAGTTTCCATTATGGCTCCTAGTTTGCAGTCATCTTTGAACTTCATTAGCCAAAAAACCTTTGTATTAGCCTGTACTTCAGAGAAGTAGATACCAAACAGGGGAGGACCCAGGACTGAACCCTGTGGTACTCCACTTGTCAATGGTCTGAAGTTGGATTTGGAGTCTGCTACTTTCACAGTGTGGGTTCTATCAGTGAGCCAGTTGGCAACCCATCTTGTGACATAGGGATTTAAACCTAGTTTAGTGAATTTATCTATAATTCCAGAGTGGGGTATGGTGTCGAAAGTCTGATACATTCCATAGCCTTGCAGACCAGGCTTGTCAGGCTAATGGGGTAGTAGTTCCCAGGGTCCGTGGTGGCTCCACCTTTGTGGAGTGGGATAACTGTCACTGTGCTCCATTCAGTGGGCACAAAGCCTGAGGTGAGGCTATGATTGAACATGGTACTTAGGTGGGGTGCCAGTTTGTTCTGTAGTTCGTGTAGAACTCAGCCTGGGATGTTGTCAGGTCCCATGGATGCTGTGTTCTTGGCTTTGGAGAGTGTGTTTTTACCTGTGAAGCTGTGATTACAGGAACTTTGCATTCTTCCGTTATAGAGATGGGCCCTTTAGGGGGTGAGAGGGGGGGTAAAGATAGCACTGAAACTATCTGCCAGGATGTTGGCAATTTCAGTTAGTTCTGTATATTTAGTGCTATTGTGCTGTAACTCAGAGCAGATCTGAGTGTTGAAATTGAGATTCTTGACATAGCTATAGAATGCTTTTAGGTTGTCTTTAGAATTAGTGGCGATTTTGTTTTCGTAACTAGCTTTGGAGGATTTTATGAGGGATCTCAGCTTCTTACTGAGGCTGACCAGGGAGTTCCTCTAATCATGGGATTTTATTCTTTTTTGCAACAGTTTCTTTCTTTTGTTGTAGAGTTTGTTTATGGCAGGGGACCATCAGATTGGCTTTCTTTTTTTGGAAGATAGCATCTTGGTTCTGTTGGGGATTGCACGATCCATGCACTTGTGTAAGTGCTTATAAAGTACATTTGTGTAGGATTCAGCAGTCATACCTCTATTGTCCATCTGCATGGGTGTTGTGAAGTTTGCCATTTCTGTCTTAAGAAGCATGAAGTTGGCTTTGGATAAATGTTTTACGGTTGTTTCCCTAATGGGGGGGAGCGGGATGTGGATATCTAGGGTGATTAGCTTGTGGTCGGCTCTGACCAGCGAGGAATTGACTTCTGGTGTGGAACACTGGTTGCCCATGTTGGTAATGACCAGGTCTAGGACATCTGAGCTACCAACAAGCCCAGTTCATGTCACATGCCAGGTTGAGGGCGTGAGTGTGAATGTTAACAGAGAGGAGCGTGAGTTGCACTTGTGCAGCAGTCCCAGCAATGTGGAGTCCATGATTACTTGCATGCCACACTGCAGTCACCCCCTGAGGAGTATGTATGAAATCTGGGAGAGGGTTGGTCATATAGCCTATCGGTGTATGGTAGATCACCACAGTCCTTCGATAAAACACTAATTTAATATGACAAGGCAAAATTCAACAAGCTATATACCTTCTTGATCTGAAGAAGGGCAGAGCCCGAAAGCGCTTATCTGTGTTAAAAACTGCTTGTTGAATTTTGCCTTGTCATATTAAATTAGTGTTTTATCAAAGGATTGTGGTGGTCTACATTGGTTTGTTCACTAAAGATTTTTCTGTACTCTGTGGACCTTCAGTCAGTTTTCTCAATTTGTTTTCTTTGCTGGTGTATGGTAGATGTTTGATGCCTTTGTATTCCCTGGTGGGGAATCTCTGTGATGTGAATTATGATGTGTAATCGATAAAATCAAATCTCAATATTAGTTTTTAACAATTTAGGAGTTAATTTGTTTATATAGCAGTATACAAGTTTGCACATTTTGTAACAGCAAGTAATGAACTTTATATATTTCGAGTTCAAAAAACAGTTCATTACATTTAGAGTCCAATAGTAGTTTTTATATTCAATAGCATTGAATGGTTATTTTATTAATAACATTTTTTTCAATTGATTTTTAACAAGCATTCACATACACTACACAAAAATAATATTAATGTTAGTTAGAAGTGTATATTTATATTATATTTTTATAACATTTTTATTATTATCAGGTAGACTGAGTCCAGTTGTTAGTACTGTCTACACTAGCATAATGTATTACGACATATTTTATAATGGAAGGGTAATTCAAATGAATTAGTTATACGGAATATTATGTATTTATTTATGTTAACATTTGTAGTATATTGTATTTTTAAAGGAGGTATAGCTGAATGAATTTGTATAAGTTATTTTATTTATATTGAACACGAACCAACGTGCACAGGGGCACTTTAAATTCAAGTGCAGCCAGGCAAAATTGGCGCCAAAAAGTTTATTTATAATGGCGCATATTATTTTGTGATTGAGTTCTGAAGAAGCCTATGTTGTATTAGGTGAAAGCGCTTAACTCAATGATTTATGTGTATCGTTATTTTATGCACTTTTGTTTCTAATTAAAGTTCTGGTGGTCGTACAATACTGTGTTTCCTCATCTGTTGGGAGAGAAGATAGCACAGTATTGCAAGTTATAAGGTTGTTTCCCTCGCAACGTTTTTGTTCTGCTCATTGAGGCCCTTTTGTAGGATTTCCACATCATTAGGAGTTTCCATTATGGCTCCTAGTTTGCAGTCATCTGTGAACTTCATTAGCCAAAAACCTTTTGTATTAGCCTGTACTTCAGAGAAGTAGATATCAAACAGGGGAGGACCTAGGACTGAACCCTGTGGTACTCCACTTGTCAATGGTCTGAAGTTGGATTTGGAGTCTGCTACTTTCACAGTGTGGGTTCTGTCAGTGAGCCAGTTGGCAACCCATCTTATGACATAGGGATTTAAACCTAGTTTAGTGAATTTATCTATAATTCCAGAGTGGGGTATGGTGTCGAAAGTCTGATACATTCCATAGCCTTGCAGACCAGGCTTGTCAGGCTAATGGGGTAGTAGTTCCCAGGGTCCGTGGTGGCTCCACCTTTGTGGAGTGGGATAACCGTCACTGTGCTCCATTCAGTGGGCACAAAGCCTGAGGTGAGGCTATGATTGAACATGGTACTTAGGTGGGGTGCCAGTTTGTTCTGTAGTTCGTGTAGAACTCAGCCTGGGATGTTGTCAGGTCCCATGGATGCTGTGTTCTTGGCTTTGGAGAGTGTGTTTTTTACCTGTGAAGCTGTGATTACAGGAACTTTGCATTCTTCCGTTATAGAGATGGGCCCTTTAGGGGGTGAGAGGGGGGGGTAAAGATAGCACTGAAACTATCTGCCAGGATGTTGGCAATTTCAGTTAGTTCTGTATATTTAGTGCCATTGTGCTGTAACTCAGAGCAGATCTGAGTGTTGAAATTGAGATTCTTGACATAGCTATAGAATGCTTTTAGGTTGTCTTTAGAATCAGTGGCGATTTTGTTTTCGTAACTAGCTTTGGAGGATTTTATGAGGGATCTCAGCTTCTTACTGAGGCTGACCAGGGAGTTCCTCTAATCATGGGATTTTATTCTTTTTTGCAACAGTTTCTTTCTTTTGTTGTAGAGTTTGTTTATGGCAGGGGACCATCAGATTGGCTTTCTTTTTTTGGAAGATAGCATCTTGGTTCTGTTGGGGATTGCACGATCCATGCACTCGTGTAAGTGCTTATAAAGTACATTTGTGTAGGATTCAGCAGTCATACCTCTATTGTCCATCTGCATGGGTGTTGTGAAGTTTGCCATTTCTGTCTTAAGAAGCATGAAGTTGGCTTTGGATAAATGTTTTACGGTGGTTTCCCTAATGGGGGGGAGCGGGATGTGGATATCTAGGGTGATTAGCTTGTGGTCGGCTCTGACCAGCGAGGAATTGACTTCTGGTGTGGAACACTGGTTGCCCATGTTGGTAATGACCAGGTCTAGGACATCTGAGCTACCAACAAGCCCAGTTCATGTCACATGCCAGGTTGAGGGCGTGAGTGTGAATGTTAACAGAGAGGAGCGTGAGTTGCACTTGTGCAGCAGTCCCAGCAATGTGGAGTCCATGATTACTTGCATGCCACACTGCAGTCACCCCCTGAGGAGTATGTATGAAATCTGGGAGAGGGTTGGTCATATAGCCTATCGTATGGTAGATCACCACAGTCCTTCGATAAAACACTAATTTAATATGACAAGGCAAAATTCAACAAGCTATATACCTTCTTGATCTGAAGAAGGGCAGAGCCTGAAAGCGCTTATCTGTGTTAAAAACTGCTTGTTGAATTTTGCCTTGTCATATTAAATTAGTGTTTTATCAAAGGATTGTGGTGGTCTACATTGGTTTGTTCACTAAAGATTTTTCTGTACTCTGTGGACCTTCAGTCAGTTTTCTCAATTTGTTTTCTTTGCTGGTGTATGGTAGATGTTTGATGCCTTTGTATTCCCTGGTGGGGAATCTCTGTGATGTCCCCAGCTGCTGCATGTGCTATGTGATGTGCATGATGAACAGGGAATTATACACAATAATGGCCCTCATTGGGGGAATATGGGGATGTTTATACCCCATGTCCCTTAATGACATACCCTTATGTATGACATGGGTCATGTTGAATGTTTATACAATGGAAACAAAATTGTGTTGAAATGTCATGTCATCAACCTGTGTCCACAGCTCCCTCATGACTGATTGTGTGCCTAGGATGTTGTTAGTATTGTGAGAATGTCTGGGGACGTCACTCTCCCCAAAGGGGTTGACAATGCATGTTCTGGTATGCGGCCTGAGGCCATGTGTCTGGCAACAGTGTGAGACCTTCCTAGGCAGATGTCCACACCACTAGGGAATCCAGCGATGGCACACAGCATGCAGTCATTTGCAGACATGGTTAGACATAGGCTAATGGCTGTTACATGTACCTCAGAAGTGTACATCACACATAGAGGCCCAAACATGCAACAACAGGTTACACACCTAGTTATGGGTCAACTGCTTGAGGTGGATTCCCTATGTGGAATAGGTGGGTCGTGTCAGCACACCAGTGTGCTACCCCTATGGTAACATATAGTGTGATGCACACTTGGGAGTGTTATATCTCTAATGTCCACAAGGGTTATACTGTCACAGAGTTTCTCCAGGTCAAGGTAGGCAGTTTGCACTGTCACCCCCATCCATGGCTTTGGTGACTGTGTCATAGAGGTCAATCAAGTGTAACAGACATGAACCCTTCCTTGACAAAGCCTAAGTGTCCATGATGGAGTCTGTGCAGGTCACTAATGTCCTTGTTAACGGGGTTCACTATAAACAGTGCTATGGCTATGCAGAACAGCCTAGTTAGGCTGCTGGATCCATTATGTGACTAAGTGGGGAACACCCCACCTTAGTCTAAAGGAGTGACATTGATCGTCCATCAAATGGCTGGGACAAAGGCGGTAGTCAGTTATCCTTTGAATATGGTTCCTTATGATGTTGCAAAGTTATGCTTGGGGTCATGTAGGATGCATCCTATGATGTGATAGGCTCCCATGGCAGATGTATACCATGACTTTCACATGACAGTGGTGACCTGTTCCCTGTATATAGGGGACGGGGGAGGTACTATGAATATCCTGATGTACTGATGGGGAAGACAGGGGGTGAAGCCTATACCGACTCTGTCAGGCATCCAGTATGCTATACCAACAGCACTGGTATAGCTGGTGTCCTTGAGCACCACAAGTGAGCAGCTACAGGTGCTACATGTGCTGTTGCAGACATATGTGCAGTAGGGGAGATGACTATCTGTAGTGGATGTATACAATGAAAGCTCTGTATTTGTTGTGCAGGTTTACAGAACTGATCCCATTCTCATGTACACGCTAAGGAGACATTGCTCCAAAATGGGTACCTGCCCTTACTTTGTCTCAGACAACAGTATGTCATCCCTGTTATGGACAGTATGTATTGCAGATGTCCACCATACAGGTGTACATATCCTAGCAGAGGATGATGTAGGCCCGTTGGAGTTACCTGACTACATGCATCTATAGAAATTCACATATAGCACTTGTGTGTATGTGTGGATATTTGTGCCAGTCCTTAATGAGAGTTTGGATGTGATGAGGCTGTGTATATCCCCCCAGGAGAATGTATTCCACTTTGGAGGTGTCTGTATGGCTGACCCTAGCTAGATGGGTATTGTGCGAGATGGTGACTGCAAATGTGACTGCATGATGGCTGCTTTGCCATAGAGGATGACACTGTAGGGATGCTGCACTGGTAACCTGTGCTGTGTAATGTCAATTGAAATACACCTTCACCTCGTGTGGATGTAGCCTCTGGTCACACCAAGATGTTTGTACTTCCACTATTGATGGCTCTCTGGCCATTTGTGTGCTAACATGGGTACATCTTACAATGTATGTTAGGGTCATTCTACTGAGCCTGGATCAGGGTACAAACCTGACTCCTAATACAGGTGATGAGGTCCATATAGGCAGAATGGGCTTCCTGGTCACATGTGGTGGCTGGTAGCTAGCTGCGATTTGAATAGGTGTGAGTTGGCAATGGTGAACTGCTCCCACAGTGTCATCTGTGCATCTTACTGCCTGTACAGCATGGAGGTGTGTATGTGTCTCATATATACACAAACCCCATGAATGTATGATAGGACAGTTGACCAGATAAGGTTGGGGTGGTCTGTGCAGCTTTGAACCATGGTCTCTGTAACTGCTCAGATGTCTGCAGTTCCCAGGGTTAGGACTGCTTGCAATGAGGGCAAAGTCATGTGGACACCTGTAGCTTTTCAATTTGTGCTGCACTGACACATATATGTTGGTAGTGATAACTTCACCACTTTTAGTAATGGAGTCACTATGGGACTGGCTAGAACCACTGCAGACACATAAAGACCAGTGAAGACAGATTGAGGCCATAACTCACAGAGCATCATGGTCTGTTTATCATATCATCCCAGACCCACAGGCACTGGAACCCCTGTAATATCACAGGATAAATGTACACATGTTAAGGGCAATCATTCCCTCATTGTACTGTGGCATTGGTCTGGGTGACAGCATAATGCTGTGTAAGGCTAGGGACATACCTGCCTGGGACACATAACTAGTGTGCTCACTCGTGTCTCACTGCATATAGTCCTGGGACGTACATGTCAGGTTAGGCACACGAACATTTACTGTGACAGACTCATGACAGTACCTGTTTGGTGAGAGACAGCAGTGCATATGCAATATGGCAGAGTCTGTCACGTGAGACAGAAGTAACTGTGACCATCCAAATACACAGCCAGGTCAGAGGCACACCAGTGTGTCTCCACTGGAGTCCCCTATGCATAACATATTTGACATGAGTTGATACCAGTGTGGCTGTGAGATAAAGGTGTGTGGCCATGTGTGATATGTGCTGTGTATGACTGTGACATTCATGTGTGGCTTTACCTTGGAGATCACCTTTGTTTGTGGATGTGAATGTTGAAGACCACTGCAGATGTTTGTGTGTGTTGTGTAGGAGTGGGTGGTGTGTGAGGTGTACTGATTGTGTTGACAACCTTTTTGGGGACAGATATGCGGCCTTGACAGGGAGAGAGCATGGACTGCAGGTTCAAACTGTCATTGCATCTCTCACACAGTGTGTTCCTTGGTGGTGTTTGTAGATGGCTGTCCATCCGTGTACATGAGGCAGGTGCTACACAGTGCCAGGACACCCATATCAACCACACAGGCTGGGGAAACTGTAGGACATTGTTCAGCCATATAATCCAGAATATGAGGGAGGTAGGCCACGTAGACCTGAGGGGTGGGCCTACAGACCAGGTGAGTACTAATACAGTAGTAGGCGGACATCACAGCAGACCATGTAGACAGGCTATGAACAAGCAGTAATAGGTGCAACAGGTAAATGCATTGCAACACCTCATAGCACATGCAGCAAGTAGCATGAAACATCATGATCAGGGGGAAATGGGTGCTGTATTGCCACTATATTGCCAATACCCAGAGATATCCTGTGCTGATAGAGGGTGGGAGTATGATGTGGGGGTTAGCGGTGGATAGTGCTGGAAAAAGTGGATGTGCATGGTCTGCACATAATGGTGAGCAATGTATGCAGTCCTGTGATCTGTTCCCCTGTTCATGACTTCCAGGTGGGATGTACAGACGTTGCAACCCACCCGTGTCAGAAGCTGAGACCTCTGCAATTATTTATACCCTGAGATTCCATCATCAGGTGCTGTTGTCAAGGAGTCACCATAACCAGCAATAATGCACTGCACTGTGGGCAGACCTGATAGCAACAGTGAATGATGTGGGCCAACGGGACAGGACCTACGAGCAGATCTGACACTACTACATCTGATACTAATCTCATACACCATGCATGCCAAAGGGCTGTAGCTGTGGCCAGGGACCATGTTGGCACAGGGGGATAGCCTGCCACATAACCACCTCTCTCAGCCAAAAAGGAGTTCCTGGCAAACCTGGATTCAGCCATCAGCTCACAGGAAACCATCAGTACATATGTCATGCAGGTGGGTGGCACAGATTTCACAGCCGAGGAGTATCCAAGTAAGCTTCCAGTGGCCATCACATTAATACTGCAGCACTCATAGTGGCAGCCTCTGCATACCTGTATGCATATGTTAGGTCAATCAGCATTTGTGCATGCAGTTTTGTAATGCACACGTGCACACATATTGTGAATGTCAGCAATCTGGGTAGTGTCACAGCTTGTACTGTACATGTTGATAAATGCACATATTATCCTGTATCAATGCCACATGTGTGTGTGCTGACAATAACTATCCTCCACAAATCCATAGGTACAGCTGGTGTGGCTGGGGAACATCAACCTGTAGCTGGTGAGTGTGGAACTGTCATGCTATGGCTCACCTATACCCTAGACATGTTAAGGGCTGCCAGTTTGCCATGCACATGACTGTTAAGCTTAGCCATATTGCAATACGTGCATGTTCACTTGTGGTGGGGTTCACTGCAGTGCATCACATTGGTAATCACAGTAGCATATTTGCAGGATCTGTAACATATTATCATGTAGTTGTGTATAGGTGTAGCCACTCTGCTATACAGGTGTGTATTACTATTGTGCAAACGGGTGCTCTGTGTGTTAGGTGAAGGTCCATCATATACTCCGACTTGACATGTATCTCACAGGTGTAGAGTACTAGCAACATTAACTGGATGTAGTTGCACTACATGTTCTTCAGAGCCTGTCCTGATTGTGTCTGATTGTGCACGGCATCAGTCAGAACGTGTGGTCTGCATAATGCCTTTGTGGCACCTCACATGTGTGTGTGTGTGTGTGTGTGTGTGTGTGTGTGTGTGTGTGTGTGTGTGTGTGTGTGTGTGTGTGTGTGTGTGTGTGTGTGTGTGTGTGTGTGTGAGTGTGTGTGTGTGTATCAGCAAACATTATAGTGTAGGAATTAATGTAATCATGTTGTCTTCCCCTCACAGGTGACCATGAGGGTTGGAGTGTGTCCCCCCTCATAACCTGATGCCAATGTCTCCTTGGACTCTGATAATGATGCTGGCCATTGTGAGGCACAGGAAGGGCTGTTGGGTGCTGAATCTGTCCCATTTATTGACATCCCACTTCCACTCCCAATGTCCCCACACATGGTCAGCATGCTCACACATTCCCAGTCCCCAGCAGCCACAGATACTGGGCAGTCAAAGGGCGGTGGCATTGAACAAGGGGCTGTGGTAGCTATGGCATCTGTGACTATAAACACTAGTCACAGCCAAAGAGCTGGTGAGGTCCTACACAGTCAGATTGACAAGGGTGCTCAAAGGAGGACTGCTGCCCATCTAACCTCTGTCAGAGGTGTCACAGCATGTGTTACCTGACACATGTTTTGGTCCATCATGGAGGCACAGACATGTTGTAAATGGTACACCAGATTGATGCTCAGGGTCATGGATCCCACAGTGTCTGACATGCATGACTCCCTCCATGGCATTAGTGATGCCTTACTTCATTTTGCTGATAAAGTGGATAGACGGTGGGTTGAGACATTGTCAGTCCTTAACCGTGCAATGTCTGTGCTTGAACATGTGGTGGGAGTAGGGCATCAGACACATGGACATAGGTCAGCAGCAACATCAGCCTAGAGCACACATGGCCATGCACAGCCACACTCCCATAGTGGCAGTACCACCAGCGCTGCTGAAGGGAGGGTGCTGTCCACACCACAACATGGCAGGCCATGGACACATGGTCCCAAGTGGTCCCGTGAGGGACACAGACCCAGCAGACACATGTCACTGTCAGGAAGTAGTACAACATCTGGCCTTGGGCATGGTGTTGCCAGTGCCAGTCCTGGCAGAACCAGTTCCTGTGTTTATGGCCAGAGACGGTGAACTGTTCATTCTGCCATTTACAGTCCACAGCTGTCCAACATACCCTTGTGTAGGGCTACCACATGGCTTAACTGTGTGCATGCATACGCTCACACATCACTGTCACATGCAGGTCATTGACAGATGCACACAGCTCCTCTCCATGGCCCAGCTGACAAGCATCCCTCCAGACATGCACACATGATGTCAACTGTATGGCACAGCCTAGGCCTTTGGCAACACCACACCACACCCTGTGCATATGATGATACCTGTAGCACATCCACATTATCTATACCATCGATGCAGAGACATGCTTATATGTGTCTGATGCACAGGGTGAATATAGTACAGGTACTGTCAGTTTGTAGTGTAGTAGTGTTATCCCCTGTAAGGTTGAGGCTGCTGGCAATTATCATGCACACACATCAAAGTGTATGTATCTTTGTGCCATGATGCTTTATTGCTGTTAGTATTGCTGACTGACTGTTGTGCGTCCACGGTGGTGCAGCAGTTAACATTGCCACCTCACAGCAAAAGGTTCTCTGGTTCAATCCTCGGCTGGGGTGCCTTCTGTGTGGAGTCTGCATGTCCTCCCTGTGATCACCTGGATTTTTCCTCCTGGTGCTCCGGTTTCCTCCCACATCCCAAAGACATACTGTTGATGGATTGGACACTCTAAATTGGCCCTAGGTGTGAGTGTGAGCATGTGTGTGCCTTCTGTGGAAGGTTGGGTGCCGGGCTGGCAAATAGATACTGTAAAACTCCACTGCCAATCATGAGTGGACAGGTGATCTGATGTGGCAACCCCTAACTGGGAAAACCTGTAAGAAGAAGATTGCTGACTGACTGTTGTCTCACAGACCTTATTTTCTTTCTGTTCCAGGTGTCTTTGTGTCTAAGTCATGGTGAGCTGCTGCCATTATGGGAGCTCATGATGATGGAGTGGCAATGCAGAGACCTTTTCATCACCAAGGTACTGCTGTATATGTGCATGTTTACCTAGGAGTGTATGCATGGAACAGTGTGTGAGGGACAATGGAGGCAGACAGCACACCCTTGCATGCATACCCCTTGACACAGCATGCTACTTTTGATACATGTCACCTGGGAGTTCCGTAGGATCACAGGCTCATAGGTACAGAGGAGGTTACTAGAGTGCTGGCCCTGGATCCCTTACAAGTCTAGCCAGTGCTTTATCCCTAACAGAATCATCAATCAGTACCTGTTGACCCTGGCATTGCTGGACACACTTTGGACCGCGGGGACAGATATTTTTTTTCCTATCCATTCAACCTTGATGTAGTTGATGAGGGTCTGCATGAAACTGTGTTTGACATATTTGGGGAGTGCATTCCTGAGACAGGGCAGCCTCTTGGAGACAAACCTGTCTCTCCAGCTGTTTTTTTTTTTTTGTTTGCTTTTTTTTTTTGCTGTCTCATATGTGATTCAAGCCTGTCATGCTGGTAATGCGCACAGGGTATACTGGCATATATGGGCAGCTGTTGAAGGGCTGAGCACAACATTGCCATCTCGAGGTGCCACAGCCCACCTGTGGACAACCTGTCCAATATTGAGTGGGGCAGTACTGATTTGAGGCTGTCTGCATGGAACAGGTGTTGAAGGCCATGGATAACCTTTGTGGGTGTTAACATAGCCTTTCCATTTGATGCAGATGTCTGCATAGGTACATACCAGACCGGCTATGCTGCTAATGTATTGTTGTATTGACTGAGAATTATACATAGGTAATGCTCACCTTTTGTCTGGATGCAGTCCTTTTAACTATGTGGTGAACCATATCCAAGCCTTTTCTGACCACTGCCACTTCTTGATGGCTGAATGCAACAGTGTTATCAACCTGAATAGCCAGATCTGTCAATGCAGTTTGTGTGTTTATGGGGTTGTTGTTGATGTGGGAAATAGTGGGTCCATGTTGCCATCATATGGTACGATGGTACTGATTTCTGCATTCAGCTGGAGGCCAGGACCTGGCCACCATTCCATACCCACTGTATGACCCCATTGCAGTGTATTAATATCAGTTTGTGGGTCAATGACAGATAGCACACTACTCACAGCTACCACAACTTTAGGTGGTACCTACATATGTGGGAGGTGGCAGTTAGCATTCATGTCTTCATACATGTGGGCCATTGGGGGTGGAAGCTACTCACACATGTCTACATATTGCACACACATAGGCAACACAAAGTAGGGTTGCCACATTACCAAATGTGCAATGTGGGGCATGTCTTGTAGTATTGTGACACTTGGGAGGACATACCATAACCCATGGCAAGTGCAACAGACAAGACTTCCCTTCACTTGCCAATACAACAGCTTCTTTGTTTCACATGACCATAGGTTATGCTATTTTTCATACCAGTAAGGTGCTTCTGATGTGAAATAACTTCTTTATGCAAGTAGCAGACAACCTGAGAAAATGCTTGTTGTCCTAAACTCTGGGGACCTCTGTATTATTTATTTAGTTATTGACATTTGTTGACCGGGAAAGTCCACTGGGCCAATGACCCATTTTCAGTTGAGGCCCGGGGAGAAAAGCTCCATACAATCACAGAAATTTTTACATAACATCAGCATAACTTTGAAAGTCACGAAAGTTTTTACACAATACAAATTGAAGTAGATATGCAAGACCAATACATATTACAGAGGTATACAATACAAGAAAATAAACCCAGTATGTTAGATTTTTAGTAATTCTGTTTATATATTCTCATAAGTAAGAATGCTGTTTACTCAATTATGTTTATTCAGCCACAGAAACAAAGAAAGCAAGAGAGATTGGATATGAAGATAGATGGTGTAAATTGCAACTATATTAAGTTAGTAAATGTATTTATAGTGTATAGTGGCCAAAAACATTTTAGGTGGTTTAATTATATGAGTACAAGAACAGACAAGGTTATTGAGATAGTGTTCTTTTAGTGCAAATTTAAATGTTTTAAAGAGTCTAGTTGAGTAAGAGAGAAAGAGAGGGAATGCATTCCAAATTTTGACGATGGCATGGGAATAGAGACATTGTCCAGCTCTTTTGTTGGTTTTAGTTATGGTTAGGAGTTGTTTGTTAGAGGACCTAAGATGCCAAGTAGGTGTGGGTGTTTGTATTATAGTTTGAAGGGATGGGCAGATGTTTGGATTATTTAGTAGTTTGTGAGTGAGAGTAAGTTAGGAGTAATGTAGGTAATGAGGGAACTCAAACCACTTTATAGATTTAATGGCCAGGCAATGATGTGTGAGTTGGCATGTTGGAGACAAACTTGGCTATAGCATGACTGCAGTTTGTTCAGGAGGGATGTGTGTAGGTTAGTGAAAATAGGACAACCATAGAGGAGGGAGGGTAGAAGTAAACTATTAGCTAGTTTCAACTTGGTAGACTTGTCCAAATAGAGTTTATGCCAATAGAGTTTGCCAAAATTAAAATGGGTCTTTTTGATTGAGTTGAGTTCTCAAAGGATAGTTTGCCATCAATTGTGATGCCAAGTAGTTTGGCTTTTTTTACAATTTCAATTTCTGTATTGCTTTGAGAGAATATTTTAAAGCCTAGAGTTAGAGGTTTGGTTGTGAAGAGTTTTGATTTTTTGGGATTAAGTAGCAGGTGAGCTTCATTAAGCCAGGATTCGATGGAAGTAAATGCATTTTGTGTTAACTTTAGGAGATATGAGATGTTGTTAGAGGATGTAATTATTGTTGAATCGTCCGCATATTGAATGAGTGTACTTTGCAGGCATGCTTCATGGAGATTATTAATAAATATGTTAAAAAGCAAGGACCCAAGAACAGACCCTTGGGGAACACCTGTGTTGTTGAGTAGGTAATCTGATTGCTTACTTTGCTATCTAACAGATTGTTTTCTGTTGTGTAGATAGTTATGGAACCAGGATAGAGTGTGTGGGTAGCAGTTTATGGTCTCAAATTGTAAAAGTAGTTTTGAGTGAGACACTTATCAAAAGCTTTTGATAGGTCTAGTAGGATCACTGATGTTAGTAGGCCTGCATCACAAGCTTTGTATACAGTGTTGGTAAATGACAAAAAGGCTGTTGTTGTGCTGTGTGCTGGATGAAAACCATGTTGGGTGGGTGCAAGTAGGTTATTGTCTTTGAGGCAATTGAGAATGAATACACTTTTCTAAAATTTTAGATAGAGGTGAAAGTATGGAGATGGGCTGGTAGTTAGATAGATCACTGGAGTTACCACCTTTGTGAAGGGGGGTAATAATTGTGTTTTCCCATAGTTGTGTGACATATGATGCAGAGATTGATCAGTTAATGAGAATGCTAATTGGAAGAGCTATAGAATCTGATGCAAGCTTTAGGTATTCGGCTGGAAGCCCATCGGAAGAGGGTGACCATGATTTTAGTTTTGAGAGCAGTTTATGAACTAGAGAGGTTGGTACTGGTTGTAATGTAAATAGATGAGTGGATGGTTTTTTTTTTTTGGAATTGCAATTGATGTGGGGGGAGTGGTTAGAGAGTGTATTGTCATTTATGTTGCCGATTATACTTTTGTTAGTTTGCAGAGAGAAATCATTAACAAGTTTTTGGATAGTATCAATAAAATGAAAATTGAAGGCTTGGGAAATTTCTTGAGAGTATTTGTCAGGAGATGGGGAGGGGCTGTGTTGATTACCAGGATTTAGGAGAGAGAAAACAGAGTTCCAGAACAATTTGGGATTATTTTGTTGGGTAGTGAGTCCAGTGGAGAAATAGCTTTTTTATCATTGATGACTTGCTTTTTGGCATTTTTACAGAGTTGTTTATATCTGAGTTCAAGTTGTGGGGTTCTATTTCTATGCCATTCTTTCCAGGCTTTATCCCTGGAGGTAAGTAACTGTTTAGTTTGTTTAGTTAGCCATGGGGCATGGTTAGGCTTTACTCTTTTGGCACGTGTAGGGGCAAGACTGTCTAGAATATCTAAAAAGACTTTATTGAAGTAGTTGACTGCTTCATTGTCTCAGGTAACACCTGGCTAAACATGGACTGCAACCTGGAGGGTGGGACAGGTGGTGGTCATAACTCTCACCTCTACAGATGTCTTCAGAATGTCCTGATGTTTGCCACATATTTTTGTTCTTTTTGGCATAACATTGCGGTTTTCTGATAAAGTAGTGTGAAATCATTAAAGACTGACATTACACAATAATGACAGATATTTTCCCTGTCAGACTTCATACACTTCAGCAAATGCATGCAAATGCACAACCTGTTATGCTATCTACTTTATATGTTTGTCAGAACAATATTTAAAGACTGACCCTAATATTTGTGCTTTGTCCCACTTTTCTGTATGGCTTTCTCCAGATGTCTTTCTGTAAGGGGTTGAGAGGTATGTTTATGGCCCTAACACAGGTACACTGCTGCAAGGGGATATACATATGTACACACACATGCCCACACATGACCTGCCCTTGTTGATAGTAGAACCGCTACCTGGCTAGTTATACACAAAGCTTATACAGTTTTGCAGTATCTGCCACTACTATTCAGGTAGTTAACATTTGCAGGTGATGTAAGGATTGCCAATGGGGAGTTAAAAGGCACTTAAAATGGTACAACTATGTCACACACTCACTGCTACAGGGGGACATGCATTCCGACAGTCATGCAGAGAGACTTGCCAGTTTTGGAATTACAACACCTATCTATCTAGTTATGTACAGTATAGTCCACCACACATATTGCATACGCCACAGTGCTATTGTGTTTGAAAATGTGTTACTCTGCATCTAAGGTGCATGACCTCTGTAGACCATGAATAGGTTGGTGATAATGGAGTTAACAGGGTGGCACAGACACACACGGCAAGACAGCCATGCTGCTATAAAGAATATGCATGCACAGACATATACACTCACACAGTTGCAAGTATTGAGATCAGAACCCCTACCTATCTAGTGGTATGTAATATTGTGTTATGTCCGTATTGCATATGCCATGGACATATATGACTGGGGCATACTTCTCAACATGTTAGAACAATACATATGGACAAAATCTTCAATAATGGGAGGGTACAGGCCCAAAAATAGGGACAGTTTTTACATATTTCTCTTACAAACTTAGATAACTGATAGAGTGACAGGTTTTGTATTACCATTACTTTTGTGAAGGGTATGAAGTCTGACACTCAGATGTCTGTCATTATTTTCTGACTTCAACTCTTAATGATTTGCCAGTGATTTGCCAGGAAACCATAATTTATGACACACAGACAAAATATATGAGGGAATTATCTGGACATTCTGCAAAACTGTATACAGTTGAGCGGTATGACTTGCAGAGTGTCAAACAATGCATCTAAGGTGGATGACATCAGCAGGCCCTGTAAATTAATGTAATGGGGGAGTCAGCAGGGTGAAACAGGCCTCAAAATGGTATAACCAACCCACACATCCACAGTCAGCAGTCTTGAGATTAGAAGCCTTACCTATCTAGTTGTATGTACTATAGTGATACATACTTACCACATGCACAACAGAGCTTATATGACTGCAGACTGTGCAATACTGTATCTAAGGTGGATGATATCAACAGGCCCTGTAAAGTAGGGCAATGGGGGTTAGCAGGGTGGAACAGGCCTCAAAATTTATTGGCATTGCACACTCATAGGCAGGAAATACACAAAGCCACAAGAGAATATACTTACATGTGCACACACACACACACACACACACACACACACACACACACACACACACACACACACACACACACACACACACACACACACACACACACACACTCAGTTGGTGTTGTTGGGACTTGAACCACTACCTATCTGTCTACACTATAGCAGTACATACGTATCACATGCGCCATGGGAATTACACATCTAGAAAGTGTCTGCCAGTGCTGTTGATGGGGGGTGACATCAGTAGCTGCTGACAGGGAAACCACTGTTGTGGAGGACAGTAGTCACAGGGCCAAAATATGGGTGGCCATTGCACAGACATAGGCTTGTTGGGTGTGTGCATTCTGCTGTACATGTAATACATACAGAAACACACACACTTGATAGTTTTGAGTTGAGAACCATTAGCTATCTAGCTGTATGTACTATAGTGCTGCATACTTATCGCATGCGCCACAGAGCTTATAACCCTGCAGACTGTGCAATGCGGTATCTAAGG
This sequence comes from Protopterus annectens, assembly GCF_019279795.1. Lineage (NCBI taxonomy): Eukaryota > Metazoa > Chordata > Ceratodontiformes > Protopteridae > Protopterus > Protopterus annectens. Next base: position 5,656,721 of record NC_056729.1, read on the forward strand.
TGGATGACATCAGCAGGCCCTGTAAAGTAGGGCAATGGAGATTAAGAAGATGGAACAGTCCTCAAAATGTACTGGCATTGCACACACATAGGCAGGAAATACACAAAGCCACACGGGAATAATCTTACACACACACACTCACACACACACACACACACACACACACACACACACACACACACACACACACACACACACACACACACACACAAACACACAATAAGTTGGTGTTGTTGGTAATTGAACCACTACCTGTCTACACTATAGCAATATGTACTTATCAGATGCACCATAGGAATTACATGTGTTGAGAGTGTCTGCCAGTGCTGTTGGGGTGGGTGATATCAGTAGCTGCTGACAGAGAGACCAATGTTGTGGAGGACAGTAGTCACAGGGTCAAAATATGGTTGACCATTACACAGGCATAGGCCTTTTTGGTGTGTGTATTCTGCTGTACATGTAATACATATAGAAATACACACACAAGTGCAGACACACACACACACACACACACACACACACACACACACACACACACACACACACACACACACACACACACACAGTGACTGATGTGAGATTACAACCCCACCCTACCTACTATTACACAATGGGCCTCACCATAGTATTTGCACATGCCACTGGTTAAAATTGGTGTATGTGTAGCTGTTGCAGTACATTACTCTATGCCTTTCAGGGTCTCTTTCTGTCTCTCTCTCTCTCTGTCTATCCCCCATCTCTGCCTCTCTGTAAATTATATATTTGTATATGTTACCTATATATCTGTATGTATATCACAGTCAACAGATCCAGGTAAATCTTATATGTACCACATACAGATGGGGTAAACATGTCTGATGGGGGTGGGGATATACAGTTAAGGTGTATATAGCTGTCTGTACACAGAAGGGGTATATGTACATCCCAGTTCTGTAGTCAGATGTGGATTCAGGCATTAGTTGACATTAGCTAAGTGTAGGAGCATGCCCAGTATGACCATCAATAGTAAGAGTGGGACTCCCGTCCAGACCTACCTGTACTCAAGTCCAGGATTTTGTGTGCTACAGCCAATTAGCTTATGAGCATCTGTAAACAGTCCACCACCTCACTGATAGACTAGCTAAGGGATATCCTGGCTGTGTGCTATCCTTATTAACTGAGTCATATCTAGGGTGGGTAAAGACTGTATTGGACTGAGCAGTGTTTTGCATAATATGTGAAGTACATGTTGCACAGCACTGTAATGTCCTGGTATGTCAGTGGCAGATCAGTAGAGATTAATGTGGGGAAACGCTGACAAACATTTGTCTACTGACTCCATTCACTGCAGGGAACCCATGCTACTACACAACGTGTTGTAATCTGCACATTCTAGGTTTGTGTGGCCAGTGACTCTGCCTTCCCCTTATATGTGGCCCTTTGTCCTGCTCTGCTCCAATCGCAGGCTTTGTCCACAGTTACTGCTCTTATGTAGTTGCAGTTATAGTGTGACTAGTGTAGAAGTCATAACATCACACACAGGGTTATGGGCTACACACCTCTAACTGTACCTGTTTAGCCAGCTGGCCAGCATTGTGCCCATATATCTGCTCTGGTGCTCAGACAGTTTGTATTGCACTGTTCTTCTAAGGCTACATGTTGTCCATACCTCTCTAACTCTTACAGGCAGACGTCTTGACAGGGCCATATGTCACAATTGGACTCAGGCCCAGACATGGGGACAGCAGCTTAATATTGCTCTTCCAAACATAGACTGCTGGTAGACTGGTTTTGTATTAGCTTGCATTTTCTTATGGGTATGAAGTTTGCATCTCAACCATCTGTCATTGATGTTTTCACATCAGCTTGTATTGCTTAGTCACTAGTTTGCCAGACAAATGCAATGTTATGACAAACAGAACAGATATATGAGGCATGTGTGGACATTCTGAGAAACCCTAACATTTGTGGGGTATAGATGGTGCCCACTGACTTGTTGTGAGTACTGACACAGTTATGTGGCAGTCTTTATATCCTGGCACTACACTGACTTGTCACAACTAGCTGTTTTAGGTGGCACCATTCAGGTTACTCAGAGCTGTGTACTGTCCATATCTGTGGTCCACTGTCCCTCCATTGTCCAACTTTCCTGCAGTAACAAATATTGACATCTGGACAGCCTGTAGCACTCCTACCATAGGTGTAGCTGACATGCAAAATAGTAAGCACAGCCAGTCTCAAACCACAGTAATGTACTTAGCCCAGTGATCCACAACAGCCACCAGTCAATGCTGTCTACTTCCTGACACTATTAACCACACAAATACATAGCACATTGACCCTTGCATATTGTGGAAATGGAACATGTTAGTAAGTTGATTGGGATAGCCCTGTGAATGTGTGGTCTGCTGCTATTACCTTACAAACATAACTGTTACTGCAGTTCTATAGGAACATGGGTGTGTTGGGTGTAGGGGACCATACCTCTCAACTGTGCAGATTTTCGCCAAATGTCCAGAAGTTTGCCTCACATTTTGGGTCCATTTTTCATAAAATCGTGGTTGTTTGGAACATTACTAGCAAATTATTAAAGACTGATGTTGGAAAATAATGAAAGACATTTAAGTTTCAGACTTCTTACCTTTCTGAGAATTTATGCTACTGCAAAACCTGTTATTCTATTAACTTTCTAAGTTTATAAGAGCAATATTTAACAACTGTCCCTGGTTTGGGGCCCCACATTTCTTTATTGCTTTGTACAGATTTCTTGCTCTAAGAGGTTGAGAGGTATGTATGGGACTCCAACATTGACATCCATGTATCTGTCCTATGACCCCGCTGTTTGTAAGTCCCTCACATAGTGCAGTAGATTTTGCTGGCTTGAGGCATACTGCATATTCTGGAGCAACCAGTATTTGGCAGAGAGTTCCAGCTGTCCTACATAGCTGTCTGTTGTCTGCTGCTATCCTGGTAGCCCACTCCATTCCCTTACATACATGCAGCAATACTATACATATGCCACCACAGTCTACTACCCCATTTATTTGATGTTAAGTAGAGTGACTTACCTTGTGCCTGCGGCAGTTGAGAGGATAGTGCTTCAGGGCTGACTCTGTCTGATGCATGCTGTACACAGCCTATATATGGTAAGGTACAGGTAGTGTGATGTGGCTGGCATCCTTTTTACTGTGTGTATGTGAGTCGAAATGAGGTGTCAGTCAATGGGTCCCTAGGTTGTCAGTGTATGTGCTATACATTGCCTCTTTGCCAAGGCCAGGGCATACTGGGCATGCCTACATCTGCCTACAGGGACAGGCTCAGGGAGTTCCTCCTCTGAGCCCACCTGTGCCTGTGGGGACCTTGGCAATGATGGGGGGCTGTGTGTCCCTTCCCTGTGATGCTCCTGCTGCAGTTGTTTCCACTGGATCATATTGTATAGCATGGCAGATACTATGAAAATGTGTGCACATGTGGCTGGAAAGTACTGCAGGGCTCCACCAGATATGTAAAGGCAGCGGAACCATGACTTAAGCAGCCCAAACACATGCTCTACAATGTTCCTAGTTGGTGCATGTGCCTCATTATGGTTGTCTTCAGTTGGTATGAGTGCATTTCTGATGGGTGTCATCATCCAGGGTTCCAGAGTGTAACCAGCATCCCCCACTAAATGGCCCTATGGGATGTCCCTCCTGGCAAATGCATGTTACAGCTGTGATGTATATCAGATGTGGGAGTCATGATAACTGCCAAGGCTGCCAGCACACATATTGATGATAATGCCCTGGGCATTGCACATGACTTGGCAGTTGATGGAGTGATACCCCTTGCAGTTGACATAGACTCTACCCTCCTCACTGAGTGCTGCTTTGATGTGCACATGAGTGCAGTCTATGGCACCCAGTACCTTTGGGTAGTGTGCTACATGTGGAAGAGATGCATATTGCTGTTCCTATCCTCAGGGGTGTTGGGGAAATAAATGTGCTCACAGGCATGTATTAGCATGATATTTACTAACTGGTGGAGTACCCTGGATGTAGATGCCTGTGAGACACCCATGATGTCCCCAGTAGGTCTTTGGAAAATACCTGTAGCTAGTATTCTTAAGGCTACACATAGCTTTGTTTCCACTGGGATGGATTCCCCTCTGTTGTCTCTGAGTCTGAAGTGAGGGCAGTAGAGCTCGGTGAGTTCCTGTAGTATGTCCCTATCTACCCTGTAGTGGTCTACTATCTCCAACTCATGTAGCCCCTGAAAGGTAACTCTAGACCTGAACACTCTTCTTCTCCTCCTCAGTCTGGGGCCTACCTCAGCCTATAAGGCACACAGATGTAGCAAAGCAGCAGCAGCCCTATCATTTTGTCTGTTAAAATTCCCAAGTGTGTACTCCAATGGTGCAGAGTATGTGGGAAAAAAATCAGATTGAAGGGTGTATGCATACTTTGTATTTGTGTGCTGCAGATGCAGCCTGTGTGATTGGCTGACAATGATACATTCCACCTGCCAGCTATATTATTGAGGGGTTTGAATGGGCCAGTGGCAGTGGAACAGGGCTTATCATTCATAAATGCTTGATTGGCTTTCCCAGGCTATTTCCCCTTATTTTTTTTTAATTTCTTCCACTGCTAAGCCCTGTGGAGCTATGAGCAAACCCACAGAGCTAGTATAAATGTTGCTGAGTAGAAAGGGCTCTCCCCTGTACACAGGCACACTTAGCTTTTCTTTAACCAGCTAAAACCCACACCGTGGTGCTAAGCACAGCTTAGCAGCCTCAGACACGCACACACACCCTGCTTAGCTATGCTTAGCTCCAATCAGCTTAAAGAAGGTGTGATACACCCCCTTTTAATGTTAGCTATCTGTTCTGACTACTCCAACACAGTTCCAGCCCTACCATGGTTGGTACCTAAAGAACACAGTGGCCCTTTTTGCTATTCAATAAAGCTGGCTCATTTACATACACCTAATTGCGCATACCCTGGATACAAGACTACATCAAGCCCTATCTCCTTAGCTACCACTATAACCTGCCATCATTGTATAACTGTATGCTAGGCACTATAATGCAATTATTTTGCCTACCTTAAATTTCATATTTTACTCATTTTTATTTATTTTTTTGCAAAAATAGCATGTTTGCACGTTACTGAGTGCCACTTAAACATAGCATAGGTATTAAAAAAAGATACATTTTTTATATGTTGCACTACTTTTTAGTCTCAATGGTCATAGATTTGACCATTTGCATGGCTACTGGCACATATACAAGCTTTATTCGGGGCCTGTTACAGCTCCTGTTTTAGTTTTATAGTCCAGTTGATGGTTAGTAACCATGTATATGTTTCCTGCAGACATGGCACCTACATGGATGCCTTTCTACTTCTTGGATAACAAAATTACTTCATTTGCATGGATTTCACCAGCAGATGAGGTGATTTGCATTCCACGGACATGTCTGTGTCTGCATGTTGTCGCACGCTCATGCATGCCCCCAGCCTTCTTTCCTGGATCGCTTGGCGGGCCATATTCCGTGTTTAGGCCGCAACACTATTCCTACAAGGAGAATCGCTCCATGTAGGGTTTATTGAATTACCCCCAATGTTTTTTGTATTACATGTACCATGGCTCATCAAAGTAAAGATCATATGTGTTACTAGAGGCATAAAAGATGCATCAGTACAAATGTATTTACAAAACTGACAGCTAAAACATTTCTGAGTGCCTGTTTTTTATATAGATATCTTATTAATATATTTTCTTGTTCTATATAACATAATCTACATTTAAGATTATTAGCATTCTTAAAACCAAATACTAAATTATCCATAATGATATCTTTAAAGTCTGGAATATATTTTAACATAGGCCAATGCTTCCTTATTATATTTTTTATTTTATAACTGTTAACATCATGCTGTAAAATACATCTAAATTCTGTGGCAGTATTATTCATGATGTTCTTTTTCTTGCCTTTATTTAAAATATGTTTTTTTTCAGAAAAAATAGTGTGTATACCTTGTCCTATATCATTTTTAACTTCAGTAACCAATTTCATTAAATATTTACCATCATATCATCTTTTTAAAAAATCATTGGCCATAGTATTCATTTGTTCATACATATTATCTATGTTAGTGTTCATTCTAGCTACACGAGTAAACTGTTTTTTTTAACAACATTATTAAAAATATGGGGGGGTGCATGCTATGTTTATTTAAATAAGTATTTTTCTTAACTTCTTTCTTAAACAGTGTAATCTCAATAGCACCATCAGCATCCTTGATTAACCTAATATCTAGAAAATCAATTTGCGTAAAATGAATAGTATATTTAAAATGTAAAACATTTGATGTTGAATGTAAAAACTCTATAAATTCATAAAAGATATTCAAGGACCCATTCCATATCAAAAATATTTCATCAACAAAATGTTTATAAAATAATATATTTTCCAAAAACATGTTATTGATCTCAGTAAAGACAAATTCCATCTCCCAATTGTTAACGACCAAGTTAGTGTAACTATTGGCCATGGGAATACCCATGGTTACTCCTTTGCATTGTTTATATATTGTATCACAAAATAAATATATATTATTACATAAAGCCAACTCAGGTAAGGCACAAATAGCTTCTATTTCAGTTGGGAAGAAAATTAAATAAGAAGTGATAAGTTCTGTTAAAAATTCAATGTCTGTTTCATTGGGCATGACGTAAATAAAGCATCTTCATCTAAAGCCACAAAATAACAGTCAGCAACATTGTTAACTCTAGAACAGGAATTAAGGTGTTCTAAAAATTATGAAGTGCCCTTGATGATCATTGTGGAATACTTCAGAGCTTTTTTTAAGTTGAAACTCAAGAAAGTCAGAAATGGGTTTCATCACCCATCCAGTATCTGAGACTATGGGTCTTAGTTGGGGGGTTTAGTAGTAGATTTATGTATTTTTGGGATCCCATATATAAAAGAGACCCATAGATTAGTGACATGAAAATATTCATCAAAGATGTCCAACATTATTTGTTCATTGAGATGCATATCTTAAATATTGCTTTTAACATTAAAAATAATGAAATTAACTAAATTACCATCTATCACCTCATATTCATTAGTCTAACAACTCAAACATTTTCAAATAATAATATTCAGCATCAAGAACAATGCCTCCACTTTATCTTCTGTTTTTATGACAATATCAGCATTAAAAAAATAAAGACTTAATTGCTTGTGGTTGTGCAGAATTAAGATTATAAAAATGTTTATTAATAGTAATATTCAACTGATAAATGTCATTAATAACAGCTTCTTCAAAGGCAACTATCAACAGATTGCTAATTGGAATAAAAGTACTGCTCCTGGTTAAAGTTGTGATATTATTCCCTTTTGCAGTGTTAGCGTCATATAGCAATCTAAGATTTAAAGATCTCACAAATAATTCAAAGTTAATCAAGTGTCAGTAATGTCAGACACATGTCCAGGTTTAAAGGTTAAACCCTTATTTAGAACAGCAAGTTCATGTTCAGCTAAAGAGTACATTGATAAATTGAATCCAATACCATTTAAGCTTGTGTCTGACTGCTAGTAGTCATTCTGTGCCTGGTGTATCATATTCTGGAGTGACCTTGATTCACACTGAAACTTCTCTTTTACTTCGTTATCGGATAGGGCTCCCTTATCTGCAGTGGCATGTCCAAAGGGTCTAAATCAGAAATAATATTTGAATCCACTACTGCAGGCATAACAGGTGTTTCATTCAGTATGGTACTGTTGTTTGTAGTAGAAGGAACTGTTTCAGTAGAATGCACACCAGCTGTGGTGTGCAGAATTTCCTTATGACTTAATTCTGAATCCTCCATCTGTGTAGTGAAGTGAGATCGCTAACTGGTCCAGAAGAAGATGCTGCCAGTTTTCAAATCAGTATAATCTCTTTTTTTTTCTTTTTTTAGTATCAGTAAGACTATTCTCAAAGTTTGTAATACGTTACATTTTTTCAGCTAAACGTGCTGAATGTGAATTTAATTCAATTTTAGCCACCAGCTCATTAAAGTCATGTAAAAGTTCTGAATTTAAATTATTTTCAATAGGCAGGAAAAACAACTGTTCATAAGTTGCACGTATTGAAACGAACAGTTCAAATTAATCACCTCCCACTGCTGCAGAAGTTTAGGATAGTTGTCACAAAAAGTGGGCATTTTAAGGATACGCAAACCCCTGGGAACTATCTTGTGTTTCAAATACACTTCAAAAGATGAATGCTGCTATTGTGGTGTCAGTGGTGAGGATTGAGGCTCCTTGATTACTGGCCAAGGGGAGGGATGTCACAAGGAGTATGAGGTATACTTTCTAGACTGAAGTCAGTTCAGTTTGAAAAAGACAGCAGTCAATTCAGATTACTTGAGTTTGTTACTGATATTCAGGAAATTGAAGACAGAAATTAATTTTGCTACAATTACTCAAGAGACTGAACACAGAAGTTAGGTCAATTGTCAATCAGTTCAGAAACGATAGAAAACAGGACAGTCTGTCTTAATTCTGACATTACAGAGAAAAGGAGCAATTCAGAGTTCAGAATTACTACAGACAGTATAATCCTGTCTGTTTCAGTTTATCAGCACTGTTATTTGAGACAGTAAGACTTGTTCAGACCTTGTTGACAGCTCTGCTACTATGGAATAAACCACCTTTATAAAAGCTCTAATGAGTAAAGACTTTTATTCCGAAAGGTACAAGAAGATTTGGCACATAAAGGAGAAGCTGATATATTTGGCACTTGTTCAGCACAGCTTCAGGTCATTTTAAAAGATAAAGGCATTCACCCAGTTTTTATGATTCTTACATTTCCCTAGGCATCCATGCAATGATATATGTGATCTCATCTTCCCTCTTCCCCATTTTGTTTGTGATATATGTGATGTGTGGTGCTTGATGTGACCCATTTGTGGACTGCCCAGCATAGCTGTTAGATGCATGCATCATTTTGTTCTGTGTGACAATGCACTGCCACTTGTGTACATGTAAGAGCCCATAAAGGTGGACTAGTTATTGCTGCTTTGTCTGTGCTGGTGGTCACAATAGGTGTCACTGTTGTACTGCTGGATGGATCCAGTGATGCTTGCTGGTCTGCCTGATGGTAAAGAACCATACTATGCAGCATGCGACATTCTGCAAATGTCTGGCAGGCTGTATTGAGGCAGATGTCTGTGAAGTAATACAGACTTTAGCAGTCCAAATACATGTTCTACTACCTTTTCCAATTTGAGCATGGATGATGTTATGCTAATGTTTGCTCATGCCTTGTTGGTGCCATACAGGAAATATCAGCCAAGACTTTGGCTGGTGTCCTGCATCAACTGTAACTCTTTATGTATGGAGGACAGATTGGTGAGCATTGCGCTTATGCTATGTGTGTGACTGTGGATATGTAGATGCATCAGTGTGCCAGCACTTACCGTCTACATGGCCCTATTGCATTTCCTCATGCAGGAAATTATAATATATGGTAATCAGGGAGAGTGTTAAAGTGTTAGCTCATGATCTTTGCACACTACCTGGCAGGGGATGGAATTGTAACCTGTCTAATTCATATAGCAATGGCCAAGGACAGTGGGTAAGGATTTTATTGCAACAAGGCTGCAATCTTTGTCTCCCATTATTTTGGAGATGTTGTCAATATTGTAGAACTCATGTATGGCAGATCTCTCTCTCTAGCTATCTATCCATCTGTCATGATGACGTGGGAAATTACATAGATGTCCACTCCATGTATAGAATCAATGTATTGAAGAACATCTTGAGTATTTTAAAGAGAGGTACCTGTGATATAAATAATACCACCAGGTTTGTTTCTGGAAGGTCCCTGTGGCAACTATGATAAGGACTACAAATACCTAGGTATCCAGAGGTATACAAAATCCCTGCATTCCTCCAGACATTCACAAACTGTAGACTACATATGTCAACAAATGCCCATATAATTATATTAGCCACTTTCTACCTACCTCCTCTGTCTCCCCCTCCCCCTCACAATTAACTAGCTATAAAACTACCCTTCCCATATTACCCTCCTACTAATATCCATATTACTCTCTCTTGTTACCTCATCTTACTTAGCCTACCTTACCTTTTCTATGATCCCTCAACTCCGCTCTATATTTCTACTGACTAAATGTCCTCTTACTCCCACCTCCTTGTCTTGTGGATGTCTTTTTCTCTTATTCACCTATGTCAGCATCTATTCTGTAGTATTGATTTGTAATATTATATGTATAATTTTCCACCCTGCTCATCAATGTGAAATGTTATGATACTTAAAAAACTTATGTCTGTATTCTACTCTGCAACACTGCTTTGAACTTTTGTATGTATAACAATCTGTCCTAGCAATCAATATGAATTATGGTGTACAAGTCAATGAAATGCAATGTATTTTTTGTAATTTGTTGTGATTTACAAATTGTCTCTGGAGCTTTTCTCCATGAGCCTCCTCTGAAAATGGGCTCTGACCCCAGTCGGACTTTCTCAGTAAACAAATGTTAAATAAAATAAATAAATAAAATAAAGTAAATAATGTCTCTGACTTTTGTTCCTCTGGCCCCATACCTGTTAGTAGGTAGGCTTGTAGGAGATAGACGTCTGCAGGCATAATTTTCTACAGTACATGTAGCTATGTTGTGGGCCTGAAAGGCAAATAGTTGAGCATGTGAGGTTTTGTTAAATGAAAGTCATTGCTGCTGTTGATATGTCTGTACACTTTTACTCTCTTGGAACATATATTAAAGCTTCAATCTACACAGTTATGGAAGAAATATGGCATCCTTTATGATTTAGACCTTTCAATTCAAGATAATTAAATTTTTTGTTCTGTTTTGATGATACTCAGTTTGTTTAATGTTATGATGTCTGTAGAGTTATACAGTTGTTATATGATTTTCAATAATGTTTTTTAAAAAAATCTTTAGTTATGCTTTGTGCTTTTGTACACAGATGCAAACATCTACATCATTAAGTGCCTGATAACTATCGTTATTTGCATGTCTTTATAAAGTCATCAGACTGTAGTCCTTCAGTAGCACGTCATTATATTATAATTTCCTTGCCCATTTTTCTACACCTTTTGGGCCATTGCCCCATAATGTTATCTAGTTCTCTGAATTATTAACTAGTGGCATGATCTGGTTTTCAGCACATGAATATCCTGTGAACCCCATCACTGTAATCATCACAGTGCAAACCTATTTACTTATTTTATTTATTTTTATTTTATTTTACATTTGTAACTGGGTAGAGTACAGCTGGGCAAGTAGCCCATTTTCAGTGGAGACCTGGGAGAAAAGCTCCATAACAATAGTACAAAAAGATTACCAAAGCGTTTAAAAGAATTACAAACAATATACAAAAAGTTTGACAATTGCCAATAATCACAATTTACAAAAAGGGGAATGTAAAACAGAAAACATTACATTTCCTAAGCCTTACTACATACAGTAATATGAAACTCATTTTATATATAACTAAATAACATTGTGGTATTTTTGTTTGGTAGAAGTAAGAAACGAAGATAGCAGAATAGAAAATATTTGATCGAAGGCATGAAAAATTAGCCAGGAGTATTATAGGAGCATAGCCATTGTTGAGTCAGGTATTCCTTTAGGTGTTTTTTGAAGATATGATGATCTGTGTTTTTTAAGATATTCTGGGGTAAGAGAGAGTCACCAAATTAATTATGGGACTTTGTTACCTTTACTATACGTCTATCACATGATCTAAGGATCCTGGGGTTGATATTTAGTTGCACGAGGTTGGAGAGTGCAGGGCAGTTTTCAGGTTTGTGGATAATGGAATGGACAGTGGTGAGCTGACTGAGCAATAACAAATTGGAAAATTCAAGCCAGTGTAGTTGTTGAAAAGCAAGGCAATTATGGGTTCTGTTGGGTATATTAGCAGAAAATGTTTCTGTTTTCTTATAGCAGGAATCAAGCAGATGTAAATTAGACATGCAGGTTAGTGAAAAGTTAAGAACAGTAGAGGAGAGTAACTAGGGGTGGGTTCTGACTGTGGCTAGTCTGCCATTTTGAGTAAGGTAAGGATTGGCCCAATATAGTGCACCAAGTTTGATGTGAACTTTGTTTATTGTGAGTGATATGTGTTTATTGAATGTTAGGTTGTTGTCTATTTTGACACCAAGAAGTTTTGTTTGGTAAACTGGTTCTATTACAGTACCATTAGTGGAGTAGATGGAGAGAGGAGGTGGTTTTGCTTTGGATTTCCTGTTAGAGAAGATCATTACTTTTGTTTTTTGTTTTACTATCTTAACTATTAAAGGAAAAGAAGCTGTCAAGTGATTTTGTAAGCATGTAAATAAGCTAAAGTACTATACTACTCCATTGAAAATGAGTGAATTAATGCTGACAAAACCGAAAAGAGAAAACTTTCCGAAATGGTTAAAAGGTAAATTATTCAATTTCACATATTATTGGGTATGAAATTGTTTAGACATTTTGCAAGTGAACTGTGTCTACTAAAATCAAAGAATATCACATGTTTTGTAGTGAAACAAGTTTTATCAGCTGATTAAAAGAGATGAAGCATTTTATATACTGAATGAATGTAAAGTTTTAAGAAGATCTTATATAGGTTCATAGGTTCATAGGTTTATACTAGGCTATCTGCCCTAAGGCATTTATAAGCCTAGCCCAAATTTTTGTGGCTTACGCCACCCCTTATATGAAAAAATACTGTGCCCATTAGTTTTTTGTGCCTCTGTCCAGCAGTGACACAGAGATGATTCCCGGGATAAACCTACGATCTCCCATCCACAGGTCAAGATTTCTCTTGAACAGAGCCAGCGAGGTGCTCTGCCTCACATGGACCGGAATTTTATTCCACAGCATAGGGAGTCGAGAATTAGTTCATAGGTTAGTATTAGGCTAACTGCCCTTGCGAGCCAGTTTAAGCCTAGCCAATTATCCCCTGTGAGATTCAAACCCTATAGCTTGTGTTTATTAGGCAAACACCTTAACCATTAGGCCACCCTCCCAACTTATGGGACATGTGGCTGGCTGAACCAATTATAAAGAAGCAAATTAAGAGACAAAAAATGCAATAAAGCAACTATAGACACAATGTGAGTGTGCTTATTTGTGCAAAATGAGAAGTATTTTCATTTGGTAGAAGTAAGAAACGAAGATAGCAGAATAGAAAATATTTGATCGAAGGCATGAAAAATTAGCCAGGAGTATTATAGGAGCATAGCCATTGTTGAGTCAGGTATTCCTTTAGGTGTTTTTTGAAGATATGATCAACAGATTGATTAGAGGTTTTTGAGTGTGAGAAAAAAACTCTTTAGTAAAATGGATGAAAACAGACAGCCTTGAAAAGGATGTGAATGGGGGCTTTATAATGTTGCTAATGCTCTGTAGAAGGCTAAATAATCTAAGCTGAGAAAGCATTGTTTTAAAGTATGACATTCTAAGGGATAAGAAATATTGACTATTGCTAAAATGGAATGGTACCTGAGCTTATAAATGGATGAATGGCTTAATATGCCAAATTATTCATCTGTAATGTTATTTATGGCACATATGTTAACTGAAGCATTTCAAGCGTAAGCTGGTCTCAACTACAAAATGTTTTGATCTCACAAAAGTAATTGACAGTAGGAGTATACTGCATAACTCTATAAATTTGCCAAGAAATACATATTTGGAGAGAAACTTTCAGAAATACTAAGAGAAAAAAAATCTGTGTTTTGTGTCTTATAAATGAAACCAAAAGAGACTGCTTTCAAAAAAAGACAACTTTGTCATTTGTCAGTACAATGTCAATGCAACCTCATGGCCAAATTACACTTTATACTCTAGTAGCAAGTACATAATGAAAAATATGTTTGTTTATTGATATAAAAAAAGAATGTTTTATGTGCAGAAGTAGGCCACACAAAGTGGATATATTTAAGTTTATGAAATGAATGCAAGTAATGAAGGAAAAGGGCCTTGTTAGAAGAATGTGCAGAAAGAAAGGCAGCAGAATGAACGTGAATGGCAGACACAGAATACAAAATATCAAGCAGAACCAGTTTGTTAATAACCAGAAAATGAAAGAAGCAGACTGGGATCTACAAAATGGAGGCAAACACAGAAAATGAACATCATGCTTTTTGTGTTTAGAGTAGTATAGTGTGACTTAATTTTACAGAAACAGTATCTGGATTTCTCTTGAAGAATCAGATGAGAAACAAAAAAGTGCCTTTTATAAATAATTTAGTGTGACACTCACCACTGAGGGTCCTAAGATCTCCCTACTGATGGTCCTAAGATCAAAGGCTGCATCTCTGCAGGATCTCGCAAGAAGAAGGTAAAATGTGAGAATGGAGTCTTTTGCATTACAAAATAAAAGACTCCACAGGATAAAACCAACTTAGAAACAACTATAGATTCCTGTAATGCCAAGAAAATGTTTATGCAAATGTTTTTTCAGTGGAGCAACGTGTTATCAAAAGGCTCCGTGTTAGTCACTACAAAATGAGCAAAGCTGGTAGATACATTCATTGATTTAAGACTGTTTATGTGAAAACCTAAAGTTATGGTTTTAAAATGATGCTAAAATGATCTTGAAAATGTCAGTAATATACAAGTTTCTTCACTTACAAAACCAAGTTGTTTAAATCCACCAATGAATGTGAACATTTTGTTGTTTGAAAAATTGTGTGATGGTAAAATTAGGAGGTTGTTGAGTCAACCCCTTGATATTAAATACCATACCTTGTCTGCTACTGAAAAATAATTGTTTGAACAAATATGTAATAATAGTTCAGTAAGAGTTATGATGCCACACAAAGGGGGTGGTTATGTTATTATGGACTATACTGATTATAGCAACAAAATGCATTTGATTTTAGCTGAAGCTATATATAGACCAAGTGCTTGAAAGAGAATCTTTACGGCATATTCCAAGGCTGATCTTATGTTGTATGACATGTTATTGGAGGGTTTGATCAACAATACCGAATATGAGCACATGATCAATGCAACACCTATAATAGCTGGCATTTTTCGCACCCCTAAAATACAAAAGAATGTAAATAAACTGCCCCTAAGTCCAATAGTAGATGCAGCAAGAAGAAGGACATTTTTATAGCAAGATTTTTGGATCAATTATTAAAAAGTAGTCTGGTAAAACTTAAATATATTGGCAAAGATTATTTGCATTTGTTAAGTCAGTTAAATAACATTTCATATAACTCAAATGTCATTTTCATCACAACTGATGTTATCAACCTGTGTTCAGTTATCCCTCATGAGGAGGGTCTTATGGATTTTTAACAAATATTGTTCAAATTAGGTGAATTAATTTCAGACAGAGTTAAAACTGCTCTGACTCTTATGGAATGTGCACTTAAAAATAACTTCATCTTTTTTGAGAATCAGTATTTCAAACAAGAAACTGAGGTTGCTATGGGGCAGCCTATGCCTATAGTTTTGCGAATTTAGTTATGGCCATTTGGGAAAGATAATATTTTAATAGCCACTTTAGGTCATTCTGGCTTTTGGACACATATTTTGGATGATATTTTTGTATTATGGAATGATACAGAGGAAAAGTCACAAGAATTTTTCATTTATATTAATAATATAGTTAATTTTTTGTAGTTTACTTATAGGTTCGATTTAGATAGGATTTCTGATCTGGATGTGGAGATTCTAAAAAAATGATAGTGAGTCTTATTTTTCATCAAATATTTATAGGAAAAATACATTTCCTAATGCTTATTTGCACTGGACAAGTTGGCACCCCATAAATCAGAAAAAAAAAAAACAGTTGTTAAGGGCCCCTTGGTGCATCTGGCCCAGATGGTGTCAAATGCAAGTAGGTTTATTACAGAATGTGAAAAAGTGGGCTTACCCACTGTCAATTTTAGAGGAGATCATAGAAGATGTTATTAACAAGAGGTCTGATGGTTTTTATAACCCTATTTAAATGCAGACATTGTGTGCAATGTCAGTATGTAAAAAGAACAGATGAGATTGAAATTAGAGGTAAAGGTAAAATGGTCCATATTAATGGTTATTTTTTGTGATAGTAAGTAAGTGATTTTTTTGACAATATGTGAGGAATGTTCCACATTTTATACAGGTATGATCAGTAGGAAAATAAAAAAATAGGATTTACAAATACATAGCAGACATTAATAAATGCAAAACAACTAACGTGTTATTAAGGAGCATATGTCTTAATGTCTTTGATTCCAGGGGTAAAATAGTTAATTAATATTTAAACAAGCAGGTGTTGCAATAGCAGTTGAGAGTTAATGCTACAAGTTTCCCAGGCCTGAATGATAATACATCCATTTACTCTATTTTAAATTTTAAATGTTATAATGGTCAAGTACTGTTGTTTTAATTGGTATTTACTGAAATGTGTGTTTTATAGGATGTTGGTTAACATGTGACTTGACTGAATGGTATTTAAATGATGTTTTTCTGATGTTTTATTAGTTCTAAAGAAGTTCTTAGTACAATATTGTGGAATGAAAGTGGTCAACATTTGTAACTAATAAACTATATTGTTGGTTCTCAGTGTCTAGTCCTTGGCATTAAGGAGAGTGTATAGTCCTCTGCACTATGTCAAATTATGAAACATACCTTTGTTATAAAATCTTATGGTTGAGAAGACTAAATGCAGTTTTACTTGTAAATGGAAAAGTATGGCTTCCCTGAAGTTGGGACTGCAAACAAACAAATATTTTAGGTATACGTATTACCTCTACTGAAGAGGAAATGTTGCCTTTAATCGCTGTACTTATTTCTTCTTTCCTTTTGCCTGTGACCTCTTCTTCACATGTTCAGTATCCCTTTCTACCAACCCTAATGTTATAGAGTAATGTAGCTCGATGTGCAAATTAGCTTATCAAAGGAAATTAAGTTTTCATTTGGGAAAAATAGTCAAACAAAGGAAGGGCTTTTTTTGACAGACAGTGCTTCTACCATTGCAATTTACTGTGTAACTGAATGTTAGGGGAATGAGCATTTCTTTACAGAAATCTATGCCATTTGATGGTCATTCAGTAGAGCACCGGTGTGAGTGAAGCTTTTATTTCCTCCTGGTCAGTACCAAAGCTGACTCAGCTACTTCATACAAACTGGGGGTGGACAGTACTTACAGAACTTTAAAGGGAAGTGTTAATTTTATATATCGGTCATTTTAAGCACTGTATAATACTGAGCAAATAAACAAATATCAAAAATAAAAAAACTGCAACTGCACATTAGGGAACAGTGAAAACATGCCATGCCTTTTATTTATTTAACAGGAAAGTCCAACTTGGAGCGAGCCAATTTTCAGTAGAGACCCAGTGAGGAACATTCTAGATGCATGGGAAGAAACCCACACGAACACAGAGAGGACATGCAGACTCTACACAGAAAGGACCCCAGCTGAGAATCAAACCAGAGAACCTCTTTCTGTGAGGCAACAATGTTAACCACTGCACCATCCATTACTGTGTCACATTTAAGCACTGATTGTGAATAACATTGTTTATATTCTTTTCATAACTCTGTTTGAGCAAGTGGGGCCCATCAACAATGATGTACTATTTCCTGGAAAAGTATTTTTCCATATCAATCCATGAGTATGGAAGCATTTTTTTTCCAGAACACAAGTAATTCAATCAGGACAAATCTAAGACCTGCATTTTACAAATGTGGTTTTCTTTAGTCTAACACAGTAGAAAAAAGTGACAGGCAAGTGCCTGACAGTTCAGAAAATTCAATGATTTGCCTTATTGCTGTGTAATGACTTCAGAGATTATTATCATATGTAGCAGGAAATGTAGGTTGCACAGCTCCCCACATGGGGTGTTGAAGACTGACCTCACATAAATCTGTTATTTGAGGGAAATGTCCACTTATAGATTTTGGACTAATATTTTTTGCAATGCACCAAAAGGTTTGACTTCTTAAAAGACCTTCCAAACTATACGTTTACATATGGTATTGCTGATATGTTAGCCTGAAGGCATCCCAATGACTGCTGTATCATTCAAAGTGATCTAGAAATATTAAATAAGAAATGTAATGTATCACAGATAAACTCCAGTAATCTCTGAACTAAGCTATCAGAATCTTATCAAGATCAACAATTTAAATATAAAATTGCGCATTTGTATAAGCTGTTGAGAAATATTTGGAAAAGCCTTGAACCATTGTAAACAACAATACTGAGAAATGTAGCAATTCTTACAAAACAATACTTTCTCAGAGTACTTTTATTGTCTCCTCTTTGCTATCTCTTTAAGCTTAGTATTCAGGCTGCTTCCTGTGTGTTTTTTTTTAGTTTGATTGCATCTATGAGGGTAAGCCGAAAATAAAAACCTTTTCTTTCCAATTTCATGAGTCAGAGTCAGCTTAGTATTGTTTGCAACCTTCTTAGCAAATTACCAAAATGTCAAAAGCTGTAAGTCTGACAACTGTAGAGCTGGAAGTATTGACTGAATAGTACATACTATAAGCTGCAAATATATTACCACCCCAAGTAATAAAGCAGACACAAAACTAGACTGTAACTTGAACAGGATAAAATGTGCAACTGAAAAGCTCCTGATATTTAACGTTGTTTTTTTGCACAGTACCCCATCATAACCCCTCATACTTCATCTCAAAATGTCAGCAGATTGATTACAGAACTACAAAAGGCACACAAAATGGCAGCATCTCACCTACCAGACATGCACCTGACTATAAAGCTGTTTTACAGGACTGCACTCATAACTGGCAAACCTACCAAAACTAAAAATAATGTAATATAAAGTAACACAAGGAAGGGCACGGTACTCTTATTAAAAAGTTTTCTGACCCAGCAATGACTCAGCAATCAGCTATAGACTTAATCATTAACAGTAAAGAACAGGGACGTGAAGGAAAAGGGAATGTTCCCTAAGTGCCATCATGGAGTAAAATGAGGAAGACAGAACATCCAATAATCTTCTGTTTGCCATTATACTTAACTACTGTATTCATACAAAGTCAGACATACCCTTACTGATACATACGTGGTAAAGATGACATATCTCCCTGCATAACATTTCTGTTCTTTGTCTGTCACATGCCTGCCAAATATCATGCACATTGCAATGGCAGTTGTTGGCATTACCACAATACTACCTTGCACATTGATGGGATCGCTTACTCAATCATGTGTATTTTTTTTTTTTTACAATTAAATCATCCTGCATATCTTTGATTGGTTTTCTGTCAACCTGAAAAAAGAATGTTGAGGAAGGTAAACCAACAAAGTAGTAAGTGCTTGTTACTCTCTGATAAGTGACTGCCAAATTTTAATTATAGCTATCTGTAGCTTTTTCACTTACATGTATGATATTTTAAGTTATATACTATAAGCTATAAGCTACAGTACTTGTTTTAGTCTGGTATTTATTCATTATTTGATAAGTACTGATATTTTACATGTATTTGTAAGTAATATAGACACATGCATGTCTTGAAGCCAATTCTTGTTTAAGATCCTTATGTTTCTCATGATCATCTTTCAACTGACTGTCCCCATTTCTCACATCCCTTTTAACTAATGATGTAAATGTTCAGCTGTATCAAACTAAGTTTTTACAAAACTTAGTTTATTAACTGTTTAGTTACAGTAAGCAGCAGATAATCTGAAAATGATTTAACCAATTTAATTCTAAATAAGTATAACCAGACACTGTAAAAAAGTCAGACACTTAAATGTGGATAAGATGTTTTTATTTACTGCTACATCTGAGGTAAACAGTCATAACAAGAACTGGGAACAATATATGCTTGCACTGCACTGGCTTCTAGAATGGCATTTGTCCATTAACTGCTCTGGAATGGATCTTCCATGTGGCTAATGCAAATACTAAAGGAAAAGCCAACATTCAAACATAAATAATTAATTAAATAGTAAATTAAAGTCCTCAAATGAATATGTAACATGTAGAAAAAAGGTAAGAAAACACAACTTATTAAACTGAAGAATGAAAATTGTCCTAGGAAACTGTGTAGCACTTGAAGGAACACTCCCGTGAAAAGAATCAAGTGGCTGAAAAGAAACAATTAGGACTGATTTCAAAGCAAGATAAAATTGATAAAATGTATGAGGATGTCATGAAACTCAGTGCAGCTATGTCAGATTATTTAAAATAAAACAATAAAATAAAGGTTGAGTTTGAGGAAACATTTAAACTAAATCCAAATCCTGTATTGGCAAACATGTAGATTTATACCCTGAAGGAAAGGATCTTGACCAGACTTTGGGAAAAAAGGGGAAAAAAACAAAGATAGGAGATGTCTTTGTAGATATTGACAATTCCACTTACAAAAGATTGAGATGAAACAGATGAATTCCAGTAACTGGATTTTGCGGAGAAAATGCCCTGATATCAAAGTTTGTTTATCCAGCTAACATAAAGATCTTCTCCCTGGGGAGGGGGAGGAAAGACATTCCTTGAAGCAGATGAGGCTCTGCTGGAGGTCAGAAACTATGGATTAAATCTTACAAATGATTATAGTTGGATCCAAGGAGCAAGAGGAAATGAGGGAAATCCATTGCAAGACACGTGAGAGTTGAAAAAATGCTACTGAACTGTAGCTATGTTTAAAAGATGATGGACAGAAAGAAAGAAAGATGTAAATACATTCTCCAGAAGAGTAAGGGACTATGGAGTAAGCAGACTAATTCCCCATGCTGAGACTAAAAGACTAAAACACCAGAGAGAGAACTGCTATGTATAAATCTCTCCGCATACAGTACTGGGATAAAGGAGGGACTATGGAGTAAGCAGACTAATTCCCCATGCTGAGACTAAAACACCAGAGAGAGAACTGTTATGTATAAATCTCTCCGCATACAGTACTGGGATAAAGGAGGGACTATGGAGTAAGCAGACTAATTCCCCATGCTGAGACTAAAACACCAGAGGGAGAACTGTTATGTATAAATCTCTCTGCATACAGTACTGGGATAAAGGAGGGACTATGGAGTAAGCAGACTAATTCCCCATGCTGAGACTAAAACACCAGAGAGAGAACTGTTATGTATAAATCTCTCCGCATACAGTACTGGGATAAAGGAAGAAAAGCAGTTTGGCTCATAAATGAGTTTTTGTATTTTTTCATTCCTTTCCCTTCACTGATTGTGATCTATCTGCTCAAAGTGTAGTGGTACTAAAGGTAAGGTTAAGGCTTTTCATTTATTTTTATTGTTAAATGCAAGGAGGTCGGTATCTCAAAGAAAATAAAGACCCGAAAATATGCAGTTTTCCTAATAAAAGTTAGCTGGTATATGCTTTTGCAGCTTTTGTGTCAGTCTAGAAACTCTTATTCTTCATAAGGAGAGAGAGAGAGAGAGAGAGAGAGAGAGATCAAGGAAGTTTATTTAACTAAGACGGGACAGATGTAATTTTGTACTATGTAATCTGAAAGACTGTTTGTGAGGTTAGTATAAGAAGGTCACTGAACCTGTTAGTCGATAGAGGTAATCTTCTGTTGTAGTCTAGACTGCCAACTGAGTGTACAGATGCAGAGATTCTTTGAAAGGGATTGGTAAGTATAAATAGTTCACTAAAAATAAATGTTTAAGTTTTAAAATTATATAGGTGAAGTAGAGGATAAAAAGTCAACTGAGATACAAGAATACACTGACAGCAGATTGTGGCTAAATTATCATAAAATAGACTAAAAGTCTGAGTTCAAGAAAGAGTGGAAAAATAAATAAATACATGAAATAATAGAAATAGGACTTAAAGTCTTGTAGAAAGAGAAAAAGTATGTTTGTTTACCAGGCTAAGGTAATAAAAAGGGAATCTTGTAAAGGGCTAGGGTGTGCAAATCTGGAAGTGATTCAATGAGAAAGTATGAAACTACTGCAAAAACAGCTGTTGCTGCTGTGTTATTCTTATTCAGCAAAATGGCACCTGTTAACCATTTCAAGTTTAGTACCGACATATTTAAAACGGGTGCAGTATGCCCACATAGAGCAGATGCTCAGCATTTGGAGATAGAAGAAAACTATTTTTATGAGATCTTTGCTGAGCACGAGTAGCCCTGTGGTGGATGGCAAACAGATGGTAAAACAAAATAAAAAAAAAGAGAGAATAAAAATGGGGAAAGTAAAAAGATCGTATCATGGAATGTAGATGTTCTCACCAGCCAACCAAACGTAAACAGGATTCTTACTTATGTTTGGAAAACAGTGTCTAAGGCAATCAAGGGAGTATAATGAGATAATAATAAAAAAAAGGATTTAGGAAGGGTTGTTCACCATAATATGTAGGAGGAATGAGAAGGATTATTACCACAACTATTCAGAAATACCCCATTGATATTAGAAGAAGAAAGAATTGACACCTTTGGTAGATTTATGATGGTAAGAGGCTCTTAGCAGGGAAAAATAATTATTCTGGTAGCATTATATATAGCTCCTTTAACACAGAAAAATAAATAAAAGAGAATGTGTACTAAAACAATAAGCTACAAGCAGGGGATCCAGATTGTATGTGGAAACTGGAATATAGCAATAGAGAGAACAGATGAATCAAGTGAGTCAAGGAATGCAATGATACCTAAGGATGGGAAGTTTTAAGGTTCTATCCAAATATCTATGGTTTGATGGATAAGCAGAGACAGAATAACTAGTTAAGAATATCTGATGGTACATATTTCAGGAGCATACTTATCTTGTGAAGTCTTTATAAACACATCAAATATACTTCATAAACATGCCCCAATACTATTTCAGCTTAAAATGATAATGAAAGATAACTGAGAGAAGCATTGGCAATCTGTAGACTTAAAAAAAGAAATACAATAGTGACAATGACATGGCTGAGAAAGTGAAATGGCACTAGAGAAACTGAGTAGTTTTGAGGAGGAAGATATTATTGAGGGTTGGAGAAAATTAAAGAAAGAAGTGAAGGAGCTGTTTAAAAAAGAAAGAAATTACTGCAGTGAGAGTGATATATTCTACTGAGAGTAACAGACAATACTTTAATAACATTGAATTTCATGGAAAGGGAAAATAGCCAATATCAGCAGAGAATTAAAAAAATAGAAGAAAGTAAGCAAAGAGCTGAGGAGCCTGTTGACAGAGTCAGTAAAAGAAAAAAAAGCTGCTGCTAGCAAACTCTTCTGGAAACAGCTCCAAGGATTGTTTACAGAAAACTTAGAAAACTTAAGGTAGAGAAAGGATTTACAAAAAATTATGAATTTTAAGATAAGCAAGATGAAAAGGGATCCAGTAAATGTTTCAAAGGCTTTTAGAGATATTAATAGGGTGTTACATGATGAAGAGTAGAAGAAGAATAACAAAAAATTCAATGGAAGCATTTTGTGAAAGGAAGTGAGCTCCCTGAAATGAACTGGAAACAAGAATCTGATCGCTTCAATAACTAGTAAAGAGAATACCAGATTCAATAAAATCTTTAAAGGGATGCAAGTGCAAAGGAGCAAGTCCAAGGGACCTGAAAAGGGCAGTGATAACTGTGATACTGAAAGAAGATAAGCATCTACCAAATGTATGGTCACAGATGCCAATATCACTACTGAGTCAAAACTACAAAGTTTTTATAGTGATTCTAACACAAAAGGTGGTGATGTTTCTCCCAACTTAATAGAGCTGAGTCAGTGCGGGTTTGTAGAAGAGAGTCAGATTGTTGATAATATTAATAAAACTATGATGATTCATGAAGATGTTGAAATGTAGGGATAATACCTACTTCTTGTAGGCCAGGAGACCAAAAGGGCATCTGATAGAGTATGCTGGAGCTGCCATTGGGAAGTTATGGAAAAGTATGGACTTCTTCAAAGATTAATAAAGTTGGTGAAAAACATTTATAATTAATCAACCACTAGGTTCAAGACTGGGAGAGGAGGCCATTTGCATGAATTTGTTCTTACAAGAGGGAATGGGCAGGGTTGAACTCTTTCATAGTTTTACTTTGCAGTGTGTATACAAACTTTGGTTGAGAAGATCAGTGATTCAATAACAGGGGGCATGCCTCAAGGAGCTAGAATAAAAAAGTTGCGTTTTTTTTTTTTTTTTGCAGTAATAATTGTACATCACAGAAATAGAATGGGGCTTCAGAATCTATTTAAAGTCCTAATGGATTTTCAAGATCTGGTAGACTATAAGATAAATAAGAGCAAAACTAAGGGTATAGCAATTAATTATACTCCCACTTTTGGTATGGTCCAACAATATCCTTTCTTCTCAGGTCATAATCACATGAAATATTAGAAGATGTGGTTATGCAGGAAGTGTAGATAGAGGCAGAGAAGGAGAAAAAGTTAAAGATGAGTAAAAAAATAGAAACTGATGAGTTTGAATTTAGATCATAAAATACTAGCAACAGAAATGTTTGCATTTCCTTTGATCTTATATGTAGGTGAAGGTTATTTTTATCAACCAAAATCTAAATTATGGGGGAAGCTACATGTATAATATTAAGAGTTTATAATAGAGGGAATGATCTCTAGGGTGAGCCAGTAAGGGTTAACTTTACCAATGGATCAGACTGGTGTGGGACTATCAAACTGGCAAGACTACTATAAGGCAACACATCTAAGGCCACCTTACATAGCACAGTCTCTGAATTAAAGTGCAAAATGGAAATGTTTAATGCTGTGGCATGATGGTTGCAATCAATATACTTACAGTTTTGGGGTTTGGGCACAGACCAAAGGAATAGCCAAGATAAGCTGATACAGATATAAACTGATAATGTAGTACAGACAGACATAATGGTAGAACAAATAAGGACATGGAGGGCAAAAATATTCAAATTCGAGTTATTAAAGCTCAGGGATTGTTAAAATAAATTGGTTAGGGTGTGGCTTAAAAATCAAAATTGCCAAGATTCTGGGAACAAGTGGTGGTGAGGTAGGCAACTATTCCTGGAAGAGAGCCAATAAGCTATCTGGATTTCAGGAATATGATTTTCTTTGTTTTCAAGAATTGGTAAATAAATGAAATAAAATAATTGGCAAATAATGAAGTATATAAAAGAGGTAATTCCACTGACATTGCACATTTCTGTCCCATAGCCATCCTGTCTTCCCTTTTTAAAATCATTCACAGATGTATACATCAACAATTATTCCACTATCTCTTACAAAATAAATTAATCACCAATACCCAACACACATTTCAGCCAAATCACAGTACCTGTACTGCATTACTATCATTTACAGACACTGTCAATAAAGCTTGCAACTCTAATAAACTTGCATCTGCAGTATTTCTAGATCTATCAAAAGCCTTTGACATGGTCTCTCACAGTAAACTCCTCAATCAACTTTCCTAGCTGGGATCTAGCATCCCCATCTATTCAATGGTTCTCTTGCTACCTTATCAACAGGCAACAAGCTATAAAATGGCAAGGATCCATCATTGCATACATTCCCTCTTCCACAGAAGTCCCACAAGGATCCATCCTTAACTATACTACTAAATATTGTTTTCAATAAGCTAAATCCATCTTCTTGTGAAGGCAACCTGATTCAGTATGCAGATGATTCTACCATCATTTGCTCTTCAAACACCTTAACTCACCTCCAAGAAACCATTCAACAAGCTGTCATCTCCATTCAAACCTGGGTTACATCAGCAAATCTCCTACTCAACCCCCCCCAAAAAAAACAAAACCATGTTTAGCCCCAAAACTCACTCCCCTAACAAAGCATATTTCCAAATATTTTCAGCAAATAGCATTGAAATTTAATTAGTCCACCATATCAAACTATTAGGAGTCATAAGAGAAGATGATCTTAAATTTGACATCCATATCTAAAGCAATATCAAGAAAAACTAAGCATGCCATACAAAACAAACATTTTCTGAGCACATCCACAAAAATGACTCTAGCCAAAACCTACCTTCTGCCCTCTCTGCTCTGTGGAGTGCAAATTCTAACCAATTTACAATAATTCATAAAAAGCAAACTTGAAAGCTGCTACAACAAAATTGCCAAGTTTGTTATTACTTCATCCTCCTTTACCCATCACTGTAAAGCTCTACATACCCTTAGCTGGCTGGAAGTGTCTCTCCACCGGTCCTACATTCAGCTTGTAGTAATACATAAAATCTTACACAAACCCTGAGCCTGCTCAGCTCTTACCACTTTCATCAAAATATATTTTCCAAAAAGAACTCTTAGATCAGAAGTCAGACAAGTTCTTACCATAAATAAACTGAGTAAATTGTCTGGGCAAAGTGTCCAACTCATTTTATTGGTTTTCATTGCACTCTTCTAAAAAACATATATTTTATATTTTTCTTATTACGGCATTTTTTCACTCTTATCTTTTATAGTGTAACATAATACTTTGTGATTTGAGATATTTGTACTTGATGTTTGTAATGTAATATGATTCTTTGCGATTTAAAATATCTGTACATGGTTTTTGAAAAATTGTGATTGTGGAGCTTTTCTCACCAGGCCTCCACTGAAAATGGGCCCTTTCTGGCCCAATCAGACTTTCCTGGTAAACAAATGTCAAATAAATAAATAAATAAATAAAGAAAGAAAGAAATTGAGAGATCCACAACAGAAAAAGTCATTAAGTAAATGTTATAAGGCATTTCAATGACAACTATCAAACCAGGAAGAAAAAAAAAAACT
Source organism: Protopterus annectens (assembly GCF_019279795.1). Classification (NCBI taxonomy): domain Eukaryota; kingdom Metazoa; phylum Chordata; order Ceratodontiformes; family Protopteridae; genus Protopterus; species Protopterus annectens. Next base: position 5,683,351 of record NC_056729.1, read on the forward strand.
GAAAGAGGACTGGAAGGCAAGATGGGGGAAAAATGCTCAGCTGTGCAATGACAGGAGATACGCATCTAAACTAGTTACCAGTCCAAGAGATTTTGGATGTTTATATGGAAATGCTTGCATAAACACTTTTATACTGCAAGATAGATCAAGCAAGATGGTTCTGACACTGGGTAAGGGATGCTAGAAGTACAGAACATACATTAAAGGTGATTAAGATACATTATTGGGCCTGTACAGCTTTAATTAGACTTCAAAATGATCTGCAAACTCTACTAAGAATATTATTTGGTGACTCGTTTGTATTACCTTAGCAATATTTCTTTCAGTGGGGAAATGGAAGAAAAGCAACTGAAGCAACATAGTGCTATTGCAGGCTTAATTACGATGGTAGCTAAAACAAGCCATACAGTTTAATAGTTTACCAAACAGACTAGAAATATATGGGATTGTCAAAGTCTTAAACAATATGGTGTTAAATACACCTTCACAAATGGAATCTACAGGGTTATGAATAAATGGTCACCGTGGCACAAATGGTAATTATATAGAGAAATAGGAGGAAAGAGAAAGAGAGGTAGAAAAGAAAGGGGTTGGCCTAAAATCAAACTAAACTACTGAGGAAGAAGAAAATCGGAATGGCAGCAGTTACGGGCTAGACAGAGGTAAAGGTAGGATGAGAAAAATGAGAATTATACTACTAGAAAGCTATAAAAGGGGAAAGAGAATCCTTCTTCCAACACTACTAAAGAATTGTGTCTATATTTAATGGAAAGATGAGATAATAAGAGTCTAATTCCAAGTACTGGTATATGATTAGATTCATAGGTTTAGATTCAAAAGTCAAATGCACCATGTATGAGGATTGCACATGGGTTTAGTCTTTTTTTTCTAGTTTTGGTTGGTATGATATTATTAATAAATGTTCTGAATGAGAAACGATTAGTGGGAAAATGCTAGAAATCATTAGGCAATAAATTCTAGTTTGTTTGTGTCTTTTGGCTTTTCCCGGTTAGGGGTCGCCACAGCGGAACTCCGGTCCGCTAATGATTGGTAGTGGATTTTTACGTACCGGATTACCAGCCCTGATGCACAACCTTCAACGAAGGCAAACCCCATTCACGTATGCCTCCACACAGAAGATGCTCTAGCTGAGAATCGAACAGGACAATGTCTTGCTATGAGGCGACAAAGCTACCGCATCACCACCACCGCAGTTAAGGCAATAAATTCTAGTAGCAGTAGTAAAAATAGATGGGAATGGTACATAGAATACAGTCAATGTATTCTTACAGAACTTGAAACAATATTGTCCAGGTCATCTGTAATCCATTGTAATAATTGCTTAAAAGTTTTACGCCTGCAAGTATTAGAACATGGCAGTTGAGAAACAAAGAAAGGATATTTCATGTAGACAGGTCCACTTAGTTGTAATATAAATCTTTATAAACCCAGTGATTACTGCAGCTAATGTTAATGTATCCTCATTGGCTATCTTGAAACTTTTGCTTAAAATAGCTTGCTACTTGGACAGATTGGTTCTTATAATATTAAGTAATGAAAGTTTCTTAATGATATGTGACATACCTAAAAAGTAGTAAATGTTGGCAGTCTTTATTTTTTTAATTTTTCTTATTTGTTAAACAAATAAGTCCACTGGGTACAAGCACTCCTTTTCATTTGCAATCCAGAAACACTGTCTAGTTAAGTGACGAGCTCAGAATTACACCTTAGGAAAACACAAGCTATGGGACACAAACCCTAGACTACATGAAGCAGATTGTTAATTGATCATAGCTCTTTTCTTCTGTACTAACTTCCAGAACAGGTTGGACATATGGGTTTCAAATTACAAAAGAAAGAAGCACTTTTTTGAAGTGTAAAGTATGCATTGAAATAAATCAATGTTAGTATATTTTGTTAGTGTAATACTGTTGGCAGATGTTTTGCAGCAGTAGATTCCTGATTATTTGTTGTACAGCAATCCTTTGTGGCTGTATCTTACATGCAGTTAGGATAGGAAGAACTTAAAATTATCCATCAGCATTGGTGGTGCCATATAGCTAGTGAGCAGGTGTGTGTTTTCATCACAACATTTTCAAGGTTTCTGCTTGTCTTTTTCTTAGATTTTAACTAGCACAAGTTGCATTTTTGTTTCTTATATTTGGCACATACCCAAGTAGAGAACTTATTCATCAATGATAGTGAAAGTTGCAGGTGACTCAAAAGATTAATTAACGGAGCCCAGGGAAAGTTACTATATAGTTAATAATGCAAAGTCTAGGTCTGGCTACTGAGGTATTGTGGGAAGTCTTATATGTGTTGACACATTTTTTCATAAACAAAGAAAAGATGCAACCCATACCTGCAGTGCCGGTGCTAGGTTATTTTGCACCCTAGGCAAAACTTATTTGTGCACCCCTTGTTTTACAAATAACTTACTTTTTTTTAATTGAAATTATAACCCCAACCACGGTACATGACTTGATCTTGTGAGGTTAAAAACAAAACAAAACCCGCAACAAAAAAGACGACATTGTGATTAATTAAGTATACTTTTGTTTTTACACACACAATACTTAAGAGTTCAGAACTTGTGGTTGATCTTACTTCATTAAAATGCACATTACTCTTGCAAAGTAAGACAGAACTGCAGTCATTCTATTTGCAAATAGGCTTTGCCTCATTTCAGCTGCCTCTCCAGAGAATATGCTTTGAGCCTACAATCTTTAAAATAATGAAAATAAAAGGCCACGGTTACATTAAACTCACGAATTTCAGTATTTTGAAATTTTAATACCGAGAACCTGGAATCCCGAAGCAGCAGAAGTGGGAAATTCAAAGTCTCGAAGTACAGAGACTTTGAATTAGCATTTCTGTTGTTTTGGAGAGTGAGTGGTGTGGTGTTTGTGTTTGTGTATGTGTGTGTGTTGTTTGGGATGTAAGTGTGTTAGTGTGTGTGCGAGGGAGTGTAAAATGTGTTTGTGTGTGACTTGCGCTTGTGTGGCTGGTTGTGCGATCTCGGAGTTAGAATACATAAGAAGGTAGGTGTGGGGGGCTTGCCCCCCACATGGGTGGTGCAGGGGGGCTTGCCCCCCCTGCATATACATAGTTTAAGTTAGTGTGTGTTGTTGCGGGGGGATGTTATGTGTATGTGTAGTGTAGGTGCGTGTTTGAATTTCGTGTTTTTTTTTATTTTCGGGTTTCCGGGTTCTCAGTGTTATAATTTTGAAATACTGAAATTTGTGATTTTAGTATTTCGAAATTATATAGTGAACCCACCCATATATATATGTGTGTGTGTGTGTGTGTGTGTGTGTGTGTGTGTGTGTGTGTGTGTGTGTGTGTGTGTGTGTGTGTGTGTGTGTGTGTGTATAGAAAGAGATAGATATATTTGTTAAAAGGGTAGTAGTATGAATAAATGGCAAAAAAATATATCAACTACTTTTAGGTAAGCGATAATGGTAGGGCAGGTTATTATCCCAGTGGCCAGACACATTTATGACATTTTCACCACAGTTTATCTGCATTGCTACATTAGCAGGACTGATTTCCATTTCTGTTTTGACTGTGACATGTCATACAGGTCAGGGAGATATTCAGTAATGCAGAGGCCTTGAAATACAATTAGGTCTTTAGATGACTACTATTAGTGCTGCCTAATACCAAGGATGCAAAAGGTGAGGAGCTCATGAAGATTTGACTTGAGGATGTTTCATCGGGAAAAAAAAACTAGAACAAGGACTCAGTAAACTGAGTAATCTGATAAAAATTCCATTTTTTTTAGAATTAATAGATTGCTGTGGCTAATTTTATGATTATTGTTTAAATGAACTTTGAGAAGAGCTTTATTGCAAGTAAAGAAAAGTAATGCTGTTATAAGCAGTAGAGTCTACAAGATCGACATACATTAATATGGGAAAATGTGCATTCTGAGATTGCATTATTGTTATACTTAGTTATGCTTACTCCGACACATACAGATCAATGTCTGAGCTAAAAATCCATGCAGAGGAGATGGGACTCCCTTTGACAAGCAGGGAAGACTACATATTACACACATTGAGAAATGTATTATTACAATTCATAGAAGAGTCCGAGCTGACCTGAAAAAAATCAAGAGGTTTAGAATCATGTTCATATTATTATGAGAATGTTTTTTGATACATGGCAATGCACATAAAAAAACATATGCTGTAATTGAAGACAGGGCGAAATTGATAACTGTTTTAGAAAATGAAATGAAATGCCAGATTTAATGAATTCTTATTAGAGCAGAAGACAAACAGAACATGCAATACATATTGATATATATTAGTAAGCAAGTAATCTATTCTTCTGGGACTCTGTTTACCTCTAGGTATTTATTTGTCAGACCCCATCCCACCCACATATATGCACACATACATACAAGCATACATACAAACTTCACACATGCTCGCACACAAAAAGTCCACCTGTGTATACATATATAACTTAAGCTATGAAGAGAATAAAGTGCTTGCTAAGAAATGTAGTTATTTATTCTTTAGTCACAGGGCTTGCTCACTAGGTACATGTCCTCTTTTCAGTGGAGAACCAAGATGGTATTTATATTTAGCACTGGAGGTACACTGGGTAGTACTGGAGGTATAGTGTGATTATAGATGCTTTCCAAGCAAATGACCTGGGTTCAATTCCTGGCCAATGCAAGAAGTTTGTACATTTAGCCACTTGACATTGTAGCCGAGAGACAAAAATGTGGTGGTCATTTTGGGGTTGGGGTATGGCATAATTTATTTATTTATTTTACATTTGTTTACCGGGATAGTCCGACTGAATACATGTCTGTTTTCAGTGGAGGCCCAGGGAGAAAAGCTCCAAAAAACACATTCAACAAACTGTTGCATTTTTACAGTTTAAAACACAAAATAAACACAAATAAAAAGATTTGTACACAGATGTAAACAGACACAACAAACAGATATACACAAACAAATTATTACATTTTTACTCAGATGGAAAATTCTAGACAATATTTTTAAGAATGATAGGGTATTGAATGCCTAGTAGGCTAACCTGGTAGTAGATCCAAGGAGATCGTAGGATATATAAGTTAAGAAACAAAGTGTAGGCAGAAGTCCTCCATGTGCACACGACTGATGGTTAGAGTTAGTCTGGATTAGGACAAGGACATAGCCATTGTTTTTTTAATGCAGTGAATCAGACTTTTCTTGAACTGAGGTAGATAAGAGTTCAGATGTAAGATTAGCAGGAAGAGATTTCCAAGTTTTGCCAACAGAGTTAGCAAATAGAGATTATCCAGCTGTGTTGTTGGATTTGAGAGTTTGAACTAGTAATCTTTCAGATGAATGAAGTGCACTAAGATTACTGTAGGGGGTGATGAGGTTTTTAAGTACGGATGTATTATCTGGTTGGTAGAGGATCTTGTGTGCAACTATTAGTTGGTTAACCTGAAGAAGGTTAGGCAGTTCAAGCCATCCTAGTAGAGTTAGGTTATGACAGTGATGAGTTATGTAGGCTGCATTGGTAGCAAATCTAGCAATGTGTTTGTAGCTGCTAGAAAATGTATTAAGATCAGTTTTGCTGAGGTTTGTAAATAGAGGGGAAGCATAGAAGAGGGTGGAGAGTAGATGTGTATGAGCAATTACAGTTCTGGCTAAAGGCATTAAGAAGGGCTTGATCTTATATAATGACCCACATTTTTTATTAACTGTTTTAATAGTTTTATTGATATGCAGATCAAATTTAAGGTTATTATCTATTATAACTCCTAAGAATTTGGTTGAGGAATCTGGGGAAATAATGGTGCTGTTGTTAGATTTTAATGTAAAGGTTGTAGGGGTAGACCTGCTTATGTGGGACAAAATTGGTTAAGATGTTTACTTCATGATCACAAGTTGCAGAGTTTAATTTTCAGGGAAATTTAGTTAGAGTACTTCCCTACTATTTCCAATAAGTACCATGTGACATTTTATATCTAAGTGGGTTGCCAATAGCTTAGACAGACAGGGCCTCTGTTTAATGTTTTATCTGAGGGACAGCGCACCCATATAGAGCTGCAGTGTCAGTAGTGGAAATTGATTGAAGTAGTTGATGTGGGAATAGAACCCACAGCCTTCTGATCTTCCAGCATCACATACAAGTATGCTCCCTGTTGAGCCACTGAAACTAACTGACATTGAATTTAAATGTACTATGGGAGTGTCTTGTAATAGTGAGCTGAGTATCTCCTCCTGTAATATCTTTTCAGACACTAGCTCCCTCGAGTCGTGTATTTGGGAGATTGCAATGTGTGTATCTTTGCTAGATATTATTTAGTCACCAAACCTTCTTCAGCAGTGCTTCTGCAATATGTGTTATCTAGTGGCACCTGTGTTTTTTTCCCAGGTGTGTCCTTTGCTTTCTGCTTTTCCCTACCCTAACCTCCTGTCTATCATCTCTACTTTTGACCTTCCTTGTCCCACCCACATACCTTTATAGTTTCCCTCCAAATATCTCACAGTTTTTAGATTCAAGAAGTACCCGGCATGCTAGTCTGATATGTTCATTTGTAATGTATGTTTTTAAACTGTTTTTAAACTGTCAATATTTTAAACTTGGAGTTTTTCTCCTGGGCCTCAACTGGAAATGGACTTTCACTGGCCCAGTGGACCTTCCAGGTAATCAAATGCCAATAAATAAACACATAGTCTGCTATTACTAACCTCTTCCTCTGTGCACAGCTTTTGTAGATGGAGTAACGTGTGTTGTCAATTTCAGTTTTATTGCAAGGTGGGTATGACCTCATCCATGCAAGACAATTTAACAACTTCAAATCAGTGGGTCAAGCCTATTAAATCTGTTAAATATTGCTATAAATTTCACTGCAATTTCAATAAAGACAAAACATACAAAAATACAAATAATCATACAAATATTTAAAATGCTTTTGAGTAAAAAAATATATGTGATGAGACTAATGCCTCATGACTGTGAAATCAAGTAACTCAAAATGGCTGCTAATGAATGGGTAAGGAACAACTGAAGGAAGTACTCCAATATAAAATTAATGCAGCCTTTTACAAATGTTTGTCTTCTTGTTTAAATACTTGAAACCCTGCAATGGAAATTGAGCATAATGCAGAATGTCAGATGCTGGTGGTGAAATGTATATGAACCTCTTTATGGGGTACCTGTGTATAAAAGATGATACTCCAGTCCCCCCTTTAAGAATTCCTAATAAATCCTGAAAAAAGAATAACAGGTTCTCATAAAAGCTGATGTTTACCCAACATTGAATGATCATGTGGCTTTTTCACCTGCTTTAAATGTTAATGCTGATAGGATAAGGAATTAACTAATCATACCATGTTTTACTAGTTTGTAAAGTATTTAAATTGCCGGGGTGTGTTGTGTGTATTCTGACAAAGTTCTTCATTAAAAGGATTAATGCACTAAATGATTATCTCTTGACAAAGCTTCCAGGTAATGACAATGGGATAGTCTGCTTAAGATGCACCTAGTACTACCATTTCAACCACAGACATTGTAGTCTACCTCACTTTTGACGGACGAGGTTAGTGAGATGTCCCCACCTCACAGTACCAAAATGCAGCATTTGATTCTTGCCTCTAGTCACTGTTTCTTTATTGGCTAGGATTGCAATAGTCTACAGGCAGACGGCATTTATCTACGAATGCCCTAAGTCAAGCATGAGCAGTGCAAACAAAATAACACAAAAAGCAAAGCATAGTGCTATACAGTGTGTCATAACACAGCTATTTATTCATTTTTCTAGCTTTAACTCCATATGTGTTTTGCCTTAGGGGCTTATTTCTTGAGACATGGGTGTGTGTGTTGATATTTGTAGTGGTTTTTGGCAAGTCTGGGCGATGTGCATTTGGGAAGTCTCTGTTCTTTTGGTAGGGTTTTAGAGAGTACCTCCACGTATGTGGGTTTATGTGCTGTGACTTTATTTTGTGTAAAAGGTGAGGTGCACTGTTTTGAGAAATATGTCATACGTTTGCACTGCAGCATATACATAATTCCCAACAGAATACGTCATGCATTTTCCAGTGTAGTTCAAATAAATATCACTTTAGTACATAGCTATACAAATAACTTTAAGTAAATATAAAGCTGAAATTGAATTTCACTTTCTCAAAGTGTTTAAGAATAGTGGAACAACTGGCCTTATAACACTATCAATTATTGTGGTCATCTGGTGTCCACAGCATTAACTCCTCTGCCATGGCACCCCTGCACCACTGGTAGAACAGACCTTCCATAATACATTAATCGTAGTACACATTCAACACTGTCAGATATGTAAGTAAATGAATGTAAGCTACTTAACAGTAAATAGTAGTGATCTCTGGAGAGTTAGCCATATGAGTGAAGAATATTCTAAAAAAAATGAAAAAAATGAAAGAAACAGTAATAAAGAGAAAGCAAGCAGTAAGCACAAAAACAGCATCCACTGAAAAAACTGAAAAAAATAAGTATATTTTAAGCAAGTACTGAAATTTGTTAACTGCATTTAATTGAATTACTGCTTCATTTTTCTTGTTTGTGACTAAGTCCAGTTAGCCCACATCCTTCCCATATACCACATTCAGAAAAGTCCGGCAATAATGGAAGGGAAGTTTCCCATCATTTCTCCTGCCAGCTTGATTGATATGGGCATCTTGAGGCAATGTAGCAATTGCCTCATGTACACTGACAACCATTTACTCTTAAAGCAAACTAACCCTGTATGTGAGAGATGCAAATATACTGTGGAATTGCAGTCAATTCTTTCACTTAAAAACAGACTAGACATCAAACAGGTTGACAGCACACACACTTTACCTCTCAAGCAAACCTCATTTCTCACACAAAATAAAGTCATGACATATAAACCCACATGCGTGGAGTTACTCTCTAAAAGCCTACCAAAAGAACAGAGACCATCCAAATGCACATCATCCACACTTGCCACTAAGCAAAGAGAAACCACTGCACATACCAACACACACACCCATGTCTTAGCAAATAAGCTCCTATGGCAAAACACACCAAATATCTTGGTCATAGGTGACTCCATTGTGAGAAACACAGATGTCTCCCTCACTAGACTAGACAAGGAGAATGTCACGGTGAGCTGCCTATCAGGTGCCAGGGTCTAACAAATCACACATGACCTTAAGTCACTCAACAACAAGTACTGTTATGACTCTGTCATAGTCCATGTTGGAGTGAATGACTTGAGTCATGCCTCAATGGACTGTATGTTGAGAGACATGATGGAACTCATTGATTATGTTTCCCAGACAGGTACATCCCTAGCCCTTAGCAGTATCCTACCTTCACCCAAGATGATGCCACAATATCAACAAAAAATGATTGACTTCAACAATTGGCTCAGCTTCTGGTGTCAGTCCAGGGGGGAATTCGGTATTAGTCAGCCTAGGAGGATATGGTAGATGGACCTCAGTGCTTTGCTAGAGATGGTCTGCACCTGTCCCTTCTAGGCTTTTGGATACTGACAAAGGCCCTTGCCTTCCCCACAGTACCTTTTTTAGGCAATGTCAAAATAACACATTTTCCAGTGTAACAAAATCTAATCAAGCCAAATTCAGGGTCATGCTGCTTAATGCTAGGAGTTTAAACACAAAACTGCACTACCTGGAAGCACTCCTCATCTTAGAGGATGCTGATGTCTGTGCAGTTACTGAGACCTGGTTCAAGGCAGCTGAGAGCACCCAGGCCATGCAAGGCTACAATGCCTTCCACATATTCATACCTCAAAATGAGCATGAAGGAACCAAAGATTGAGGTGTATCCATCTTCATTAAAACCAAACACACTGGTCAAACAGCATGACTCTCTCGAACTACTCCATGTCCAATTAACAATTGGCAAAACACCACACCACATCATTGTTAGCTACAGATCCTCCACCATGAACCAGGATAAGCACACTACCTACCTCAATTTACTGAAATTCCTTGCCATACAGCCCAGCACCTCAGTCATGGGACATTTCTACTATCATTCTATACACTGGGGTACATGCACAAGCAAAAACAGAGCTGCCCAGAGGTTCCTGAACTTTGTTAACATAAATGCTGTGGAACAGATAGCTGGACTCCCACTAGGGGCTCTAATATTCTGGATATAGTACTCACCAACATGGGGGGGAGGGGGGTTACTAAACTTCCTTATGAGGGATGCCTTCCCTATTTAGGATAGACAACAAATCATTCTTGTTTTGTTGCTGAAAATCCCTCGTAAAATTCTCCAAAGCTAGTTACAAACACAAAGTCGCCACTGATTCTAAAGACAACCACAAAGCATTCTATAGCTATGTCAAGACTCTCAGTGACAACACTCAGATCTGCTCTGAGTTACAGCACAATAGCACTAAATATACAGAACCAACTGATATTGCCAACATCCTGGCAGATAGGTTCAGTGCTAACTTTACCTCCATCTCACCCACTAAAGGGCCCATCTCTATACCAGAAGAACACAAAGTTCCTGTAATCATGGCTGCACAGGTACAAACCACAGTCTCCAAAGCCAAGAACACAGCATCCATGGAACCTGACAATATCCCAGGCTGCGTTCTTCATGAACTACAGAATGAACTGGCACCCCACCTAAGTACCATGTTCAGTCATAGCCTCACCTCAGGCTTTGTGCCCACTGAATAGTGCACAGCGACGGTTATCCCACTCCACAAAGGGGGAGCCACCACGGACCTTGGGGAATTACTGCCCCATTAGCCTAACAAGCCTGGCCTGCAAGGCCATGGAACATATCATCATGGAACTTATAAGGAAAGACATTGGTAATCTCCAAACTCTGGACCTCACCCAGCTTGGGTTTGTAAAAGGCAGATCATGTCTCCTAAACCTGACAGACTTCTTTGAAACAGTCACCAAAGCCGTAGACTAGGGTAAGGTGGTTCGCACAGCCTATCTAGATCTCGCCAAGGCTTTTGACATCATCCCACACTCTGGAACTATAGATAAATTCACTAAACTAGGTATAAATCCCTATGTCACAAGATGGGTTGTCAGCTGGCTCACTGACAGAACCCACACTGTGAAAGTAGAAGACTCCAAATCCGACTTCAGACCAGTGACAAGTGGAGTACCACAGGGTTCAGTCCTGGGTCCTCTCCTGTTTGGTATCTACTTTTCTGAAGTATAGGCTAACACAGAAGGTCTTTGGCTAATGAAGTTCGCAGATGACTGCAAACTAGGAGCCATAATCGAAACTCCTAACAATGTGTACATCCTACAAAAGGGCCTTACTCAGACAGATGCCTGGTGTCAAAGCCATGGCCTCACGCTCGATGCCAAAAAGTGCATTGTCATCCCCTTTGGCAAAAACTCTGTTCCCATGAGCTACCACATAGGTGGTAGTCTACTTAATACCAAAAGTGTGATAACAGACCTTGGGACACAGGTGGAGAGTAGTCTCTCCTTTGATAATCACATTGCCACAGTAGTCAGGAAATTCCTCTACATGGCACACCTCATCACAAAAGGTTTCTCATCCAGGAAAAAAGAGGTCATTGTTCCCCTTTACTCATCATTCATTAAACCCATTATAGAGTACAACGTCCCTTTTGGTATGTACCTCACAAGACATCTAAGCAATTGGAAGGGCTGCAGAAAAACCTCACAAAGAGGATTATCAGCCTCAGACAGATGCCCTACGCAAACCGTCTCAGAAAACTCCAGCTTTACTCCGTCGCATATCGCCTACTCAAAGGCGATCTCTGCCTAACATACACAGCTATGTCAAAGCCAGAGCTGTCGGACATGCTCCACTTAAAGAAATCCTAATCCGTCCGAGCTACACATTCTAGGGACCTAAACCTTGTCACCACAATAAACAGAACATGCTGGAGGGATAGATTCCTGTCCCAGAGACTTCCCATACTCTGGAACAAACTACTTATCTATATCAAACAAAGCTCCTCATTAGCACTCTTCAAGAAAAATCTTGATGATTGGATGGGAAATAGGAAATTCATCCCAGGGATCACCTCTGTGGCTCTGCTTGACAGGGACACAGGAAAATAATTTTCTTGGGTGGCAAAAGCCAGAGTACCTTTCTGGCTAGGCTTATATAGGCCCTAGGGCCAATAGCCTAGTACCTTCCTATGAATCTATTAACCTATGTTTTAAGTAAGTACTGGAAATGATGCCCTTACAAGAAAAAAATTATAAAACACTTCACCAAAGCTAACTATAGCATACTAAGTGATTCTATAAAATAATTCATACCACCTACAATCACAGACATCAATGATCACTATGCAGAAGTGTATGCAAATGCCCTGTACAAACACTTAAGTAACTGCATAAACTCTGCTGTACCTGATTGGACCAAAACCAGGTCTTCCTGTTAAAACAAGCCACAGTGGTGGACTAAACAGATTATATAAAAAGAGGAAGAAACTATTGTCCAAAAGCAAGAAGAATATCACTCTGGAGAGAAAGAGTTCCCTCCTAAGCATAAACAAGATAATCAGAAATCTTGTAACGTCTTCTGAAGCAAATTATAAAACTAAAATCACATCTCTAGCCAAGGATAAGCATAAGGCATTCTTTAACTACAACCTAAGTCTAAAAGGAAATACCCAGCTATGTGCCATACTGCTTGTAGATGGGATCACTCATACTACACAAGATGATATCAACAACCTGCTTGCTGACAGATTTGGCACAAACTTCACCCCCCCCCCATCCCCACCTATCATAATTCAAAGCATATCTAACACCAGCCCTCTGCCTAGTACAGTGATGGTGAACCTTTTAGGTTTTGCATGGCAAAAATTCAGAAAATGCCTAACGTGGCTCTACTTGTGTGTGTCCCCCAAAAAATAAATAAATAAACAAATAAATAAATAAAAAATAAATAAAACAGCATGGCTCTCAATACATCGGGGACAAATCTTAACAGAATCAGGGACAAATCTGGAAATAAGAGAGATGGACAGTTTAAAACTACTAGTTCTGTTAATGTAAGACACTGATGGAAATTAATTTACATTTTCTCAAGTAAAATTAGTCTATAAATGTAGGTATTGTCATTAAGTGTAAAACATTGCCAGTTTAGCAGGGATTAAGAGGGACAGTTGAGAGGAATATAAAAGAGCACACTCCCAGAAATGCAGACTACTTGTCCTTTGGAGAAGTGTAACCATGAAGAGAAAACAATGTCAGCAGTGTCCTTTGCAGACTGTATCAAGAATGCATACTGAAATAGTCTTTGAGGTTAATAACTTCCTTACCTCTGCAGCAGTGTTGTTGAACTGCCTCCTGGCACAAAATAATTAAATGCACTTCACACAAGTAAATGCAAAAGCAGTTTCTTTGGTAACTCAGGTGCTGATGAATGCTGGTGTGTCACTCAAAATGTCGTGGCATGTCACCTTTGACACACATTTCATAGGTTTGCTATCACTGATGTAGTACCTCTAGAGATCAGGTCATCTCTGCACTTGCCAAGGCCAAAAACATAGCCTCAATGGGACCAGATTGTGACAATGTGAGGTACTGCCAGCTATGCCAGGAGAAGTAGGACAGTGGATGTGTAACATAGGCCAGCACAGCTAGCTGGAAATTTGTAAAGAATTATATGTCATTCATATATCAAACTGATTTGTACAGATGTTTGTGTTGAAAAATGTATTTGTAAAGTTGCTTGTTAAAAATGTATCAGCGTGTCTCCTGCTGATCAGAGGAAGACATGTATTATTGTAACTGTTGAAATGTATATATTGTAACAGAGGATACTGAAAGAGAAGTTGTTAATCTCAATCCACTTGACTTTAGAAAAATTAAGACATTAAATTACTTAATTTAGGCTGTAAAGATTGTATCTTACAATTTTCAAAGCAGATAGATACAAAAAGTCTGTACTAGGAAGGTTCCTGCATTCTCATTGGGGTGAACTAATTGCTGTTCTTGAAGAGTGGCATTTTGAAATTGTTTTATGACTTCTAGGATCTGCAGCAGATCTTAGCAAGGCTCTGTGTGTGTATCATTGACACATTGGTGCTAACTCCTGGCAGTTTCTAGCAATGGGGGATTGCATGGCAACCAGAAGTCAGAAGACCAGATGTATGTGATGTCATTCTGTAATCCATCACTAAAAATAATGCTTAAATGCTAGGTGAGACTGAAGTCTTAGAGCACTCTGTTGTTGCAACCTAACAAAGAAGGGTCTGTCACCTACTTCATCTTGCCTTGCTCCTGTAAGTAACAAGGAAATAAGAATTATTTACATCAATCAAGAAAATATAGTGAGATTAGTTAAGTATTGGTTTTCTGTAATTGTGTGACCCTGTCCACCTATGTTATTTTTAATATTTCCTGTGGCTGAAACTCTGATGTTTATTGTAAATAGATATTTAGTATTTGCATGTTTTCTTCTTATTTATTATTAAATATATTTAAACTTTTCATTGTGGCTAGTCCTTTAGAGAATATTTTAACCTTTGAGAGCACTTATATCTATTTGGTGACACTGTGGCCACTCCTGGAAGCCTTACCATTTTGGCCAAACTACCATTTGTATTAATATTAATTTCAATCAGTATAACTGGGTACCCTTGCAAGATCCTTAGAGTAGCTGGCTTCAATGTGTTTGGTGGCAGGGAAACTACCTTATAGTTTGGGCAGAAGGGGGCATACCTAGTAAATCTGTTCCAGCCTTTCCCAGGTGAGTGTGTGTGTGTGTGTGTGTGTGTGTGTGTGTGTGTGTGTGTGTGTGTGTGTGTGTGTGTGTGTGTCTGTGAAAATCAAATTTCAAAGTGTGTGTGTGTGTGTGTGTGTGTGTGTGTGTGTGTGTGTGTGTGTGTGTGTGTGTGTGTGTGCGTGCATCAGCTACTTGGAGAAAGGACACAAAGCACTGGTTTCACAGAGAACTTGGACATTCAGCTGAGGACTCAACCCTACAGCTGTTCCAGTGCGGAGTCTTATTGGGGAGGCAGAAAGATAGAGAAACCCAGACCCTGGACTCAGTGTGTTCCCTGTGTCCTCTTAAGGAAACTTGTACTTGATGCAGAGAGCTACATCTGGAAATATTGGTTATATCCATTTTTGTTCCAAGTGAATGTCCCTCTCCAGTGCCAGTGGTGTGGATTCAGGCTCCGTGATTACTGACCCAGAGTGGGGATGTCACAGAGATAATATCCCAGGTTGTTTACTAAGTAATCTAAAAGAAGAACCAGTGGACCCACTTGGTGTTCTCTTTAATCTTAGCTCGAGAACTGGCTATGTTCCTGCAGAATGGAGAACAGAAACAGTAATCCCCCTGCACAAAGGGGCCATCAACTGACCCTGAGAACTACAGACCTATAAGTCTAACCAGCCTCATCTGCAAGGGCATGGAAAGAATTACAATGGACCTTATCAACAAGGACATAGGTGACCTCCAGACCTAGATCCAGCCCAGTCTGACTTCATTAAGGGTAGATCATGCTTATTAAAACTGGTGGACTTCTTTAAGAATGTCGCCAAAGCCTTGGATGAAGGTAAGACAGTGCACACTGCCTATCTGAACCTTGCAAAGGCTTTTGATACAATCCCCAGATGGGGATTAACCCTTACATTACAAGTTGGGTAGCCAGCTGACTCACTGACAGAACACACTCTGTCAAAATTGGTGACACCACCTCCACCTGTAGACCTGTCACCAGTGGACTACCACAGGGGTCTTTGCTGGGCCCCTTAATAGTTGGCATCTATTTCTCAAAAGTATAGGCCAAAGTAGATGGCCTATGACTCAGCAAGTTCACTGATGATTGCAAACTGTGAGCAATTATTGAGTTCCCCAAAGATGTCAACATATTACAAGAAGGGCTAACACAAAGAAATGATTGGTGCCAAAGTCATGGTATAAAACAAAATGCAAAAAATGCATTATTATTCCCTTTGGAAAAATGGAATTCTCTACAAATTACAATATTGACAACACCTCCCTGAGATCCAAGCCAGTGGTGCAAGACTTGGGAATACAGGTTGATAGCAATCTGAACTTTGACCACCAAGTTTCTACAGTGGTAAGGAAAGCCTTCTACATCATGCACCTCATAAGCAAGGACATATTATCCAAGTCAAGGGATGTTATAACTCCACTGTACTCAACCCCCATCAGACCATTAATATAATATAATGCACCCTTTTGCATGTACCTCACCAGACACCTACAGAAATTGGACAGACCTCAGAGATTTCTCACTAAGAAAATACAAGGACTCCAACCCAGGAGCCATATGGACAGGTTGAAAGCCCTGTCACTTTACTGTGTATTGTATAGGCTGCTAAGAGGTGACTTGTGCCTAGCTTATAGGCAACCTCCAACCCTACCCTAATGGAAATGCTGCACATCTGCAAGTCTAATGGCAGAAGAGTCACTCACTCTAGGGATCTCAGCCTAGCTTTTGACATTAACAGAATATGCTGGAGAGGCAGACTCAGGAATCCCCAAGACTGACCCTTCTCTGGAATAGACTTCCTATTCACATAAAGCAGTGCTCTTCACTGACCCTATTCAAAAGTAACATAGATAATTGGATGGGAGACAGCAAATTCATCCCTCGGGTGGCACCCATGTCCATCATGGAAAGGGGTAGCCAGTGTTGATCACAGACCCACTCTGTTAATACATTTGTTCTGTGAACTACCCAAAAAGAAAAAAATGGGATTAATGTGGTTAGAATTTTAAAGGCTCTAGGGTCTGTGACTAGGATGGACAGGATTAGGAATCAGTATATTAGAGGGTCAACTCAGGTTGGACAGTTTGGCGACAAAGCAAGAGAGGTGAGATTGTGTTGGGTTGGACATGTGCTGAGGAGGGATGCTGGGTATATTGGGAAAAGAATGCTAAGGATGGAGCTGCCAGGTAAGAAGAAAAGAGGAAGGCCTAAGATAAGGTTTATGGATGAGGTGAGAGAGGACATGAAGGCCGTTGGTGTGAAAGAGCATGATGCAGAGGACAGGAAGAAATAGAAACAGATGATCCGCTGTGGCGACCCCTAACGGAAATATCCGAAAGAAGATGATGATGAGGGCCACTAGCCTAGTAATCTACTATGAACCTATGAACTGAGAAATTAATAAATGTTCAGCAGTAAATCAATAATGTTCCCATGCAAGATTATACTGGTGCTCATTCAGTAGTTTCTGTATAATTTCAAATCTTGGAAAATATGTTGAACAATTCAATTGAAATAGAAGGAATAGATTAATAATTAGGCAAATACAGTGATATCCAAATTAAATAACATGCATGTTCAATAAAGCAGTCAGTAATATGAGCTGAAATTAAAGAATTTGCGAGATTAGTAGCTTATAGCTCAACATGTTTTTTTGTTTAGATGTTTCAGTATATAAAATTGTGTATATCGTTATGATGTTGTGTACTTCACAATATTTTTTCCACAAATACTAGTGAAACCGTTGCATGTTTCAGAAAAAAAAAAACAGAGACAAAGAAGTCTACTTTAAATAAATACAAATGGTCAGAAATATGAGGAATATCATGCTGTAGCTTGGGGTAATAATTGTGAGGTTGTCAGCCTGATAGAACCATGGTACCTTTATCCTGATTATCCCTCTATGCTTAAGAAGACAAATATAATCAGTGCCTGCATTCCTACAAACCTTTTAATCTGTAGCTTTTTACTATGAACTGTCCGAGGCTGCGTTCAGTTCGTTAACACTGGATTCAGCATGAGATACCACCTCAGGAGTGTTCATCAAATCATAAGCAAATCAGAAGGAAAAGCCTTATTTTTTTCACAAAAAATAAAAATCCTTTCATATTTAATACTGCTAACAAGAATTCACCATAAGACAGCTGAATTACATTGTTTTAATCATGTGTGTTTTAAACTTATTATGCTGCCATATTTACTACAACATCAAACAAATCTGCCACAGTTCACTAATGTCTTTCTGAGACTTTCAGAAGTATGTAATATGTCTTTATCTGGATGAGTGTGATCAGATACCATGACTGGTTTGTGGCAGAATATACGGTGCTCAGCCCCCTGTTGTTCTCATTTCCACCATTTTATATTAAAAGTAATATGATCTAGAAAAATAGTCCTGGAATTTACATTACAAAATTTGATAACCTGGCTGAAATATGTTTTATGAAGACAAACGTTCCTTACATGATAAGCCTTCAGAGCAACTCAAGGTCACAACTGTCTGTAAAAGCTACTTCAATTGCTAATTGAAAACAGAATTTTTCAAATTATGTATTACTCTGCAGTTCACAGTATGAGCTGCATGTTTCCCTGAAGGCAGCTCAAACACTCTTCATTTTCTGAAGTCTTAAATGAATGAATTAAATGTGCAGCAGTAGCTCCATGAGTCATTGTAGTTAGGCTAGATATACAATAGGAAAAACTACGCAATCTGTGATGACAGAGAGCAAACCAGTAATTGATTATAAATAATGTTTAATGACAAGCATTTCACATAATGAATATTTTTACAAAGAATAACAAAGATTTAATGGAATATATTTTAAAAAATATATTTTAAAGTCAGCTTTATAAATTGCAAAAAATATCTATACTAACTCTGAGATTGCACAATCCTCAGGGAAGGGGTATGGTCCCCAACCCTGGGGATTGTACAATCTCACATAGCTGTCAGACTTGTTCTATCAACCAACATGTGTCGACAAAATAGAGGTTAAATTAACATCAAATCAGCTAACGCCATAATGTGTGTGTGTGTGTGTGTGTGTGTGTGTGTGTGTGTGTGTGTGTGTGTGTGCGCGCGCGTGCATGCGTGCGTGAGTGCATGGGTGCGTGCATATGCGTGTGTGTGTGTGTGTGTGTGTGTGTGTGTGTGTGTGTGTGTGTGTGTGTGTGGGGTGCTTACGCTAAGATAAACTTCAAAATGCTGACAACTGTTTTGTCAACACATTTTGGTCAATAGAACAGAAGAATTACAAGTTTGCAAGAATGACAATCCCCAGGGTTGGGGAATATGCCTCCTCTTTGTCGATTTTGCAACCTGTTATTATATATAATTAGTAGGGTTTGTGGAGTTCAGGAGTTCTTGTCCCCTGACAAAAAAATTTTTACCTTTCACATACTAACAGGATATGCTCATTTTCTCTTTATAAATGCTGTGATGCTGATATCTGATATTTTTACCATTAAGAAAACCTGGGTTGAAGATTTAAAATTTATATAAAATGTGCAGGGTATTCCTCATTTCTCAGTTAAAGATCCAATAATATACTTGCTGATATCTCATTATTAGTAAAGCAGTTCCTAAATGGTGGATGTAAGAAAGCAAAACGGGATTTGAAAAGTGTTCATACAAAGATCAATTTTACTGATGCAAAAATAATATTATATGAACTATCATAAACCATTTGTGCCTCAAACAAATTATATTGCTAGATGTAAAAATCTTTGAACACAATTTTTATGGGTATTGTTTTATCTATGCAAATAGTAACTAGACAAAGGCAAGGATTCACAAACTCATGCTCATCATGCTAAGCCCGTGTGCATGATGAGCAGTAATGAGCAGGGTGTTTGTGATTCAGAAAATAGCAGAGCATGTTGTGGGAGGCTGAAAAACAAGGGGTAGCAGAATTACAGGCTAATGACTGTATAATGAACTGTGCTGTCTGCTAATATACTAATAAAGTAGAATGAATTAGAAGAGTACAAAGCATGCTCAAACACATCATGCATTACTTAGCAGTGAATCCAGCTATATGCTTGCATATATAGCCACAGGAAAGCATTAACATAAGTTAGGGGTTGCCACGTGTACTTTAAACCTGAATTTGCAAGGGGCTCTGATTCAAGATGCTATTACTGATGTTGACAGACTTCACCTTCATAGGAGCAGGGTTTTAAGACCACATTGGACCTTTCATGGCCACTAAGAAATTGAAATAATGGACCACAACAGGGTACACATGGAAACTACGCAGACAGTAGCAGAGAACTGCCAACCCCATATGATGCCTCATGGGAATCATAGAGAACCCATCACAGTGAATACTAAGGTATGTGCATCTTTACATATTTTTCTTACAGGGATGTTACAGCAACCTACAATTGACACAGCAGGGGTTTCACAGGCCTCTGCCTCAAGAATTCTAAACTAGTTCCTCGATGCAATGCAATGCAATGCTTCAATATGTAGGGAACATATGCAATTTCCATGCACTCCAGAGGAGACAGCTTATACCATGCAGCATTTCTATGCTGTAGTCCTTTTTCCTGAGGAACTAGAGACTATAGACTGCACTCACATTTCAATAAAGACCCCCGCCCGATGAACTGAGAAGGAAGTATGTGAACCACACCTCATTCAACTGACTGGTTGTCCACAATGCACAAGGTACCATCTACTATTGTGTACAGTCAGCCCAAGCAGTTTCCATGACTCCCACATATGGCAAACCTGTGATCTCCACCAAAGAATTGCAAGGGGTGATTTCCTGTAAGCACATATATTATGGGATGCTGAATATGACTTGCAACCTTGTTTCATAAGTCCTATGAGAAACCTACAGAACCCCACTGACTAACGTTACACAATGCATACGTACAGACAAAGAATATCATAGAGCATGTGTTTGGTTTGCTCAAGTCATGGTTCCACTGTCTGGATATATGTGGAGGTACCCTGTAATATGATCCTGCCACCTCTGCAAAAATACTCACAGTGTGTGCCATCTTATGCAATATTATACTTAGGAAACAATTACAGCATGGTGGCCCAGTACAGGGGTGACAGTTCACACCACCACATACAAGAGATCAGATGAGGAGCAAGCAGCAGGAGATGACCATGGCAGATGGAGGCAGGAACAATATGCCATGGCACTGGCTAAGAGGCAGTGAATTGTACATAAACTCATCACTTAAATAACATAATAGCTCAGAAAATATAGACAGAAACACTGATGCATACAAAAAACAGACTTAGCTTACCCATGCACTGGCTGGAGACTGTAAACATCAGACACAGGCAGTTCTAGGCTGGACACTCTCATTAGCTGTAACAAAGGTGAGTGATCCACCTGTCATGAACAAATGCTACAGACAGTACATAAATATTGTTAAACAGAGAGTGAAATGATGATGCTTAAACAAGAATATCCAAACACAAACTGATATATCCAGCAAATACAGACACTAACATTAAGGCATTCAGACAGACCAAAATTACTTACCCATTTATTGCCTGACCGCTCTGTGCATCATACATCGCAGTCCATGTCAGGCACTCTTCCAGAGGGCAGGGAACTCTCATCTTTATTTGCACATGTGGAAGAACACCATATCCTATGCAAGTTTCACTATAGAATTTATCTGGAAAAGTGGGTGAGCAAGCTTTCCTAAAAAGTACTACTATGGATACAGTACTACTACTTCTACTACTGCTGATACTACTATTGCTACTGTAAAAAATACTACTGCTACTATTACTACTACTGCTACTGGTATTACTACTACTGCTACTATTACTGCTACGGGTACTGCTACTACTACTGCTGCTGCTGCAGCTTCTACTACTACTACTGTTACTATTGCTACTACAAAACATAAGTAGACTGAACACAAATTAAAAATGATAAAAAACACAAATTAAAAATGATTACAAATGCAGAAGAAAACAAGACCTTGACTATCCATGCTTCAGCTTCCCACTGTGTAAATCATGCATAGGCATTCCTAAGGGCAGGGCATAAACATCATTATTTATACAGAGTGGTGGGGGCAGATACAGGAGGGCAGCGTGAGAGATGAGTTAATAGCAAGTATCCACTCTCGAGGCCAGTGTGGCCAGATATGAGGAAGTGCACGGGGTGTGTGTGTGTGTGTGTGTGTGTGTGTGTGTGTGTGTGTGTGTGTGTGTGTGTGTGTGTGTGAGTGTGTGTGTGTGTGATTGTGTGTGTAGACGTAGCCACAGCCTGTGAGACATACATGGGAGAGGATCAAATTTGTCATGGATGCACCCACACATGTGAACTGCCTCTGCCAGGAGTTGCACTGCTAGTACCATGTTGTCAGAAGTTGGAGTGCTGCATGAACATGACTGATGTCTGCAGGATGAGATGATATCATGAAACCTTCCTACACCGTGACCATGTGAATGACTAGTCCTGGGTGCAGACATATCCACCACTGATGTAGCAGTGGAAGTGTTAACATTGCAGAAGCAGAATCTGACACATGCATGGCCACATCGACTGACATCTGATGGTGTACCAGCAAACTGGACTCATGGATGCAGTCCCTTCCCAAACAGATGATTCAGAACAGACACTGCATGGTTCAGTGTGTCCTTCATCTTTTCCAAGGATTCACACACATGTTTTGTGCAGTCTTGTATGTCAGAATGTAAAACATGCAGTGGTCTAATGATCTCTTTTGAAGCCCTGGTGAAATTAGCCTGTGCCTCCATGACTGCTCTGCGTATATGCTGGGTGGCAACTATTGACCCACCTATGTCAGGAGAAGGGTGGCAAACATACTTTCTCTGAGCACCACTACAGACACCCCTGTGTGGTACTTCCCAGTCACAATATCTAAGTGGAGATTTTGTAATGTCCTCTCTTGGTGCTACCGCACTACAATGATCAACCATGCCCCTATCAACCTGTCCACTGTCAGCTTGTTCTGTGTTATGGGTGATTAGGTATACTGACTTTGCCCATACTGGGAGGAGTGGATGTGGTGGGCACACTCCCTGTGCCTGACAGACCCTCTGCAGCACCAGACTGTGCCTATTCATCTCTACATCATTGCCAGGGGATATGGTGCCTCAAATATGAGACAGAGGGAGGTTCACAATGCTGGTGCAAGACAAAGCTTCACCTGTGAATACACCAAAGAATTAGCAATAAAAATAAATATAATACCTATGCTAAAATACCTCAACTACTCATTCAAATGCTATAACTTTACTGACTTCTAAATATAAGCAATACATGTAAGCCTGCCCATACAATGTGCAGGCAGCCATTGTACTTCAATGCCAGATGTTCCTAAACATGGTACTTGATAGCAGTAGTATAAGCACACATGTGACTGTTAATTGCAAAGGTGGATATAGAAATGTTTAAATGGCATACCTGGAGCATCAATAGTGAAAAATCCTCTGGGAATGCACTACCTCTGCCCCAACATGCAGCACTGCAGTGTGATGTTGTACTGAGCAGACTACATCACCAGTTGATGACAGGAGTACCTCAGCTATGGTAAATGCTAGTCCAGTAGATGTCCCACCCACAATAGTCCTGTACAGCAGTGCCACGAACTCTGCTCTGAGCTTAGTCTTGTGAGTCATGTCACTGGCTCTATGTCACACTGTTGCCCATTTACAGCCCTGGCCGTCAACAGCATTTTCTTCCTTAACCACCTGCTGCCAGAAAGCCATGGAAGGGGGCAGTCTGAGGTGTGTAAATCAAGGAGCCATGCAGCATGAAGATGGACAGCCTATAGTATGACCTCATTTTCAACATCTGAGAAATGAGGTTTCCCTGTGGACGAGCCTTAACTTTTAGAGTTGGAGCAATATTCCTGTTGTGATGGAATAAAATATGGAGATTACAACACAACTTAACACACAGGGCAGTACACACAAACACTTTATAGTTAGGAAACAAAATATGTCAGTATGCAATCAGTGATTTGCATAGTGAAGTATTACCAAACATACCTGCACCTTAAAAGACACAAACATTCTAAACAATAACGCAAGTTTCCCAACATAACACTAAGCATAGCTGCAACCTACGGGAATATAGTCAGCATTGTAATATCCAGATGCACCCCCCCCCCCCCAACAACTTCAGAAGACAACAAATAACAGCAGTTGCTGGAATGTACAACTAACAAGCAAACATCAAAAGCAGAGCTTCAATATGGGGAATGTAATAAAAGCTTACTTAACTCCCTCAGTGCAATAGTTTTCCAGACTTGTACACTTAAACACCATTGCAGTGGCACATATCAAGAGATATATCTCTCTAGAAAATGTGCATCTAAATTTCTTGCCTGTTACAGTATGAATGTCTGTACACATGAGAGTGCATTTCCTGACCCCATGAATTAACATTTCAGATTACTTGACAGATTTCAGTAAAACACTGCAGGCAGACAGCACATCACAAATATTTATCAGCATAGTAAAAATGACCAGTTGTATGGAAGGAGATATACCTTACAGTATTTTCTGAGCATATCTTCCTTAGTCTATAGCAAAACATTGGAGACTAGTAGGTTCAGCAACACTTGA
Source organism: Protopterus annectens (assembly GCF_019279795.1). Taxonomy (NCBI): domain Eukaryota; kingdom Metazoa; phylum Chordata; order Ceratodontiformes; family Protopteridae; genus Protopterus; species Protopterus annectens. The sequence continues at coordinate 5,707,635 of NC_056729.1, forward strand.
GAAACAAGCAATCATCCCTGACACAATGGAAGGTTTATAGACCATGTCATGCTTATAAGGTGTAGACAAACCCCCTCAAGCCATGTGGAATATGTTAATTAGATCTCAGTTCATTAAACTTTCTGAATTACTCAATTTGCCGGGTGTGCAGTAAAGGTAAACATCATGTTGTTTTCTATATGATGACATGCACAGCCATGAGCGTCACAAGAATGGGGATTAAGACTTATCTAACTAATGTCTTGCGGGTGTGCCTAATTAACAGTACTGTTCAGTCAATGATATGTTAAAGATCCATGCTAATGAGAATCACACTTTGAAAGGGTGTGTCAGTTAAGCCTTACAAACACAGTTAAGTTATAGTCACATTGAAATATAACTGAAACTTGAGCTACATATGCTGGTCACAATCATCTAAAATTTAAGAGCAACTCTCACAATGATAGGAGCTCTCTAACTAAACTCACAGTCTCACAAGCTAAAGACAACCACAAAGCCTTCCACAGCTATGCCCAAACCTCAGAGGCTGAAATAATGCTCAATGATGCCACCTTCAATGAGCAGAGTGACAAAGTGAATTTGCTGTCAGATAAATTCAGCTCAAACTTCATCCACCACTCTCACCTCCTGCATCTACCCATGACATTGCTACTAGCATAACCCCCTCACCAAAATACTAACAGGGAGCAGGTCCTGGTGGCGCTCGCTTAGTTGGCCCTGACAGTATCCTGGGATGCCTCATAAATAGCTTGAAACATGACTGATCAGGACCACTTGAGTTACTTTTTAATTATGCATTCAAAACAGGTTTTGTACCATGAGGACTGGAGGACTGCAATGGTTATTCCACTTCATAAGGGTGGACCACCAACTGACCCCAGAAATTACAGTGCTATTAGTCTGACTAGTCTAAAATGCAAAGCCATAGAACAAATTATCATGGAAATGATCATTAAAGACATAGGCAACCTTCAGACACTGGAATCATCCAATTTAGCTTTGTCAAGGGAAGGTCATGCCTACTAAACTCGGTGTACTTCTTTGAGAAGGTCAGCAAGGCAATGGATGAGGGAAACTGGTGCATACTGCCTACCTGGACATAAATAAGACTTGTAATACAACACCCCACTTGGGTATAGTTGGCAAACTCACCAAACTGGCATAAACCCCTATATAATTCATTGGATTGCCAGCTGCCTCACAAATAGGACCCAGAAAGTCAGGATTGGTTATACCACCTCCACTAAGAGAAACAGTAACCGATGGAGTGCCTCAGGGCTCCATGCTGGGACCACTCTTGTTGGTATCTACTTCTCAGTGGTAAAGGCTAATGTCAAGGGCAGTGACTGCAGATTGGGAGCTGTCATAGATTCCCCCATGACACAAACGTCTTACAAGAAGATTTACACAAACAAATGACTGGTGCCTAAGTAACAGACTAAAACACCCCTGAGTTGACCCGGTAGTGAGGGTTCTGGGAACATATGTAGACATATGTAATCTGACCTTTGACCAACATGTGGCCAAGGTAGTAAGAAAATCATTTTATGCTGCCCAAATCAGAAGTAAGGGCATGACATACAGGTCCAAGGAAGTCATAGTGCCATTTTATTCAGCCTTTATCAGATCTATCATCATTAAGTATAATGCCCACTTTGCAATGTACCTAACCAGACCTATGCAACAGTTGGAATGCCCACTAGGGTTCCTACCCAGAAGAATCCAGGGTATAAATACATTGTCATATACAGATCACCTTAAAGCCCTATCTGTATACTCTGTCTCCTACAGGTTACTGAAAGGTAATCTATACCTGGCATGCAAGGCATCATTTGATTCAGCTGTAATGGATCTTTTGCACATCTGCAAAACGAACAGCATCAGTATTTAAATTTTACTTGTGACATAAATAAGACATGTTGATGAGACAGATATATATATCTCAGAGGATCTCCATTCTCTGGAACAGGCTGCTCATTCACGTGAAGCAGATTCCATTCCTAATCCTGTTTAAGCACAACCCTGACCAATGGATGTGAAATAAGAAATTCACCCTGCATCTGGCCCCAGTGTCTGTGATAGACTGAGACAGAGAGTAATGCACAAGTTAACATACCACAAAGCCCAAACTAACATAGCTATGAAACTATGAACCTATGTGAGGTGGCTACACACGTCATAGACATGGGGCAAAGATGCCTAACAATGTGAATGATATCACCAACAATGTAAGTGTGGCTTAAATTTAAACCATTTAAAGCCTTCAAAACAAAGGAGCATATATTTGTGTCAGGCTTTAAGAAATTCCATGGACAAAAGCAATATAATTAAGTAATACACACCAATGTTAGCAGTAAGTCTGCCCTGCAGAAAGTGTTTGTACCCTCACCTTCATTATCATCCTTACATCTCCAATAATCCATTGAACTGTGTAAGCAAAAATAGCAAAAAGTCTGACAGCATCACCATAGTGCAACATAACTGCCCATTACAGAAGTACAATGACCTGAACATGTAGTAGACTTTATGCTTTTTATTTAACTGTTTGTGTGGCTCGACATGGTGTCAATGCTCCATTACAGTGCCATTGGTGCAGTGTTCAGTCTTGCGAAGGTATTGTCAAACTCAGATTGTGATCTATTTTTTCACCATCCTTTGCTCAGTTTTTACCATTATGCATTGATGCCAGTCATCAATACCACTTGGTAATGATGGTTCCTTTTCTCTGGCACCCCTCACAAAATATTATGCATGTACAAATGCACAGAGACTTAGCCATCAGATGCACAAAGAAAACTGACATTGGTGCACTCCGCTTAGAATGTAGGTTATTAATGAATTCCAAAAGTACTTTATCTGTAAATACCTTAATGGCTCATAATATTTTAGGTGCAAGGTTTGAGTCCACATAAGTGATAATATGCTTGCATGCTTTTATGTAGCATAATACATGTGATCATTTCATTTTTACATCTTAATGTATCATACACCTTCTATACATGCATGCAGTTTATGCTTATAATATATATATATATATATATATATATATATATATATATATAACCACAACAACAATAACACACGTCTGTGTGCATGCTGTGGAATAAGAAGACATAAGAAAACTTAACTTGCAGGGTAGACAGGTAGTTAAATATGTAGAGCACATCAAAACAGCTTAGAAATCATGTACTCATATTGCTTTTTTGGCGAATTTTGATAATAATTATGTCTAAATATTCCTGGAATATGTCTGAGTACACATTCCCTCATGTACAGTCTTTATGGCCCTGTCCTTTGTTTTTTGGCTTCCACTAAAATAGTAATGATGTCAGCTAAAAAAGTGAAGCACATCACACACATGGACAACAAGTGCCTTGTCAACTACAACTGTCATTTTTGTGGTCATTCTTTGCATGACAGTTGGCATAGAGCACTCCCAGTGGTCGACAAACACTGCAGAGAAATAGTGATTCTCATTGTCAGGCAAAATCTAAAAAAAAAGTATGCATGCGCTAACAATTTTCATCAGCTGCACCCCTTAGCTTGATACTGGTATGTGTCAGTTAACATTTAAGATATAAAGAGGGAGAAAATATTCCACATAGAAGCATTCTGGCCTCAAGTTACTATTCCTGTGAAGGAACAGTATATGCTGAAGCATAGTTACAGGCTTGTTATACATCCCAAAAGACTTCATTTGAGTATTACCATTTCAGTCTGTATACGTAGCAGAGTAAAACAGAATCACATCACAGATGCAATGAAAAAATATATGACTTTATATTCATGATGATGTGCGCATTACTGCAATATATATTGTGTATGATTCATAATGTACCTAAAGATGTAGGTTTTTTTTATACGGGTATGCTTGCAGTCATTGACACATTTGTAGTCCTCACATTACACACCTGTAATTTCAGCTCCCCTACAGATTTGCTAGTTAATACACAGCGTTTAGTAGTTCATGTCTCATTTTGACATGGGTTTTGATTCCAAGGTGCTATACATAATCACACATTGTTTTTTACATCACAGCAATGCATCCTGTAATACTGATACAAAATTTACCTAAGGAAAAGTCAGAGGAATAGCAATATCATGCATGTGACTATATATTCTTGTGTAAGTTGTAACCATATGAATGTCATAAACCATAAACACATATCCAAAGGTAGAACAATGTCAATTAGAAAGTAGCTGAGATATCAACAGTAACCAGCATGAGCTGTAGTCACTGTAGAGCAAATATATCTGTATATCTATAATAAATATATATATATATATATATATATATATATATATATATAGATAGATAGATGTATATACACACACACTACACACACACACACACACATATATATATATATATATATATATATATATATATGTATAATCAATAAAATATAAAATCGAGCAAATTAGCCAGCCTCCCAAAAAGATTCAATGAATTCTTAGTGCTAAGTAACTGTACTGTAGTACAGGATTTAAGCTCTAGAGAATATGGAGAGTGAGGGAAGAAAGTGGCATTCGTTTTAGGGGTATTTACTGAGTGCATAGAAATAGGTTTGGATCTTCCAGTGTAAGAGTGTGCATCATGGAATTGGGGTTGGAGGGGAGTGAATTTATGTGAGATGACTGGAGAAGAAGGATGAAGCTAAGTTCTGATTGGGTTAGGAGGGCAGAAAAGTAAAGTATGGAGGGAATGTTGCAGGCAAGATCAAAGGTGAGAAGGTAGGAAGGGGTTAAAGGCTTAGAAGAACACAAGATAATAAGTTTCTATGGTGTCTATATAAAAGATGCTAACATCTCCTCTTTCTCTGCCTCCCTTTAATGTATTTTTGTGAATGTATTCACATGGGGTATACCTGCAAATGATTAATTGTGATGAGTGTATTATCCAGATAAGCAAATACAATAAAATAAGTACAGATTAAATTATACTGCAGTGGCAACAAGCCAAAGGGATAGGGAAAATGAAGATGAGAAAAAAGTAATGAAAAAGATTTAGTAGAAACATAGGTAACAAGATCTTATAAAATAACATAAGCAACTTGGAAAAGTGCTCCAAGGTACTGAAGGCAGGGAAGAAACAAGGTCAAATAGGCATCACTGTGATGGAGTGATGTGTAATGTCCCAAGACATACTGGTAAAGGGTAGAAGAAATTCATATTGAACTATTTTCTTCTTTTTATCAAAAATGGATCTCTACATGGAGGGGGACATTTGGTGGATAAAATGGAATGTTTGCTAGCTAGAAATTAGTTATAGGTTCATAGATTGCTAGTAGGCTAAGAACTATTATGGCCCATACAAGTCTAGCCATGCACCCCAAACTAAATCTGTATCCTGAGTATCAGGGGCATCCTCACGGGGGGGGGGGGGCATGTAAGTCAGGAGATAACCTAGTAATTTGTGTGAGGGGTGTTAGGATAATACTTTTCTTACTGACAGCCTCTGCCCATAAGGGACACTGGAGACACATAGGAGTTAAATTTATGATTCCCCATCTAGTTGTCAAGGCTTTCTTTGAATAGGTCAGGAATGAACTCTGTTTTGTGCGGCTAGGGTGTATTGTTATATAACACAGGGGTCCCTTTGGGACACATATCATCTCCATCAGCATGTTCTGTTTACATCACAATCAAAGTTCAGATCCCTGGATCTGAGTAAGCTTCTTATGCTTTGGTTTTGTAGCCATGTGCAAGGGATCTATCAGGGCTATGTCTGTAAAAGCTTGCACTGTAAGCCATGCAAAGATCACCTCTAAGCGCAGCCTGTGGTGGAGACTGAATATAAAGATAGAGCCTTTAGGCTATCAGTGTAGGAAAAGTATTCATGTCCTAAATTCTCTTGGTGAGAAATGTTTGTGGGTACTCCAACTCCACTGAAAGTGTCTCTTTAGGTACATGCCAGAGGGAGCATTGTACTCAGTGATGGGTCTGATAAAGGCCAAATAGAGTGGACCTGAATGCCATACCCTTACCTATAAGTCGAATGACATAGAATGGTTTTATTACTGTCTTAGTAACATGTTGGTCAAAAATCAGATTGGTGTCTATATATGCTCCAAGATCCCTTACTACTGAATTAACTCTTAGGGGTGTTTTATCAGTGGAGTAATAGATCTTGCTAAAGGAGTCCACATACTTAGGGTTAAGTATTGTAGTCCTGTTCTTATGTTCTTGCATAAATATAAAATATTGTATCACGCGAAAAAGTGTCAAGATGCTGCCGAGAGAAGCTCTCCTGTTATTTTAGTGAATAACCATCTTGGCATGAGAGTTAAAATGTGTGAGAGATGGAAGAGAGCAATTTCTGTTACCAAATGTATCAAGGAAACAATCCAGAAAAAGAGTCAGGAGGGTATTGAAAGTAAATATGATAACTTATTGTAAAAAATAGATCTGACTACCCAAAGAACAGAGAGCAAATCCACTTGTGTGCCATGTAAAATGTAAAAAACAAAACTGGCAGAAGGCAAACGCGACTCCAATAGAAACAAACTATTAATAAAATGTAAATGATGCTGAGGCACGCTTTCGTATTTGTTCCACAATACTTCATCAGACATATCTAAAATAACACAAGGACAAAGTTAAACCCAATACTCACAAATGAATAAGCCAATCACAGCTTACAAAAAATCCCTCCTAAAAACAGCATTAATAAAATGTAAAGACATCAGCTAATTATTTTAGAAACATTAACTTAGTACTCTTCTACCTTTTAGTACAGGCTTAAAGAGAACATAATCATTTAACCCTGATCCATGATGTACTCTAGTCATGCAAGAATCCATTGAAGTTCTACATTTTTCAGTAGCATTAACAATGTCCCCCATCCTAACATTTTCTAACTCATAGGTTCATAGGTTGATGCACCCTAGGGCTTATCGGCCCACAGCCATAACAATTCCTGGGTTTTTGTTGTGTGCTTTTTTTTTGTTTTGTGTTTTTTTGTTTTTTTTTTTGGAAAAAGGGCAAAAAAACCTAAAAGGGCTTGACGACTGTTTGGCACCCAGTGCAGTATATTTAGTTTTTGTGGTTTGCTACTACAGGGGTGTGTGTGTGTGTGTGTGTGGTAGGGAATACCTCAGGCTTGAACCCTGTACCTTGTATGCAGGTGTTAAAGACCTGAATTCCCTACCCACCACCATTTGTAAAAAAAAAAAACCGCAGATTTTTGCCTCATATTTGATCTGATCTGTTCCTCATAATATCTGTGGTTTGTAAATGTTGCAATGCTTGATATTTGATGGTGCAGTGGTAGCATTGTTGCCTCACAGCTGCAAGTTCTCAGGTTTGCTTCTTGGCTGGGGTGCCTTCTTTGTGGGGTCTTTATCTTTTCCCTGTGTTTGTGTGGGTTTGCTTTTGTGTCCTCCCATGTTACAAAGACATGTCTGCATTATTTCTTCCTGGGCCTCTGCTGAAATTTTTCTTTTGTTCCAAGTCAGACTGTCCTGATTAACAAATGTTAAATAAAATTGACAGGCATTTGAATTTCAGACTTCAGGTTTCTGAATGTTTAAGTCCTTGGATATTTGATGGTGCAGTGGTAGTATTGTTGCTTCACAGCTATAGGTTTTCTGGTTTGATTCTTGGCTGGGGTGCCTTCTGTGTGGAGTCTGCATCTCCTCCCTGTGTTTGTGTGGATTTGCTCTGGTGCCCTGTCATTTTACAAAGACGTGTCTGCAGTATTTCTCCCTGGGTCTCTGCTGAAAATTGTTTTTATTCTGTCAGCAGTAAAATTGACAGGCATTTGAATTTCAGATTTCATGTTCTTCAGAAAATACATAGTAACACAACATTTTATTCTAGCAATTTTCTAAGTTTATAAGATGAATATTTGAAATTTGTCCCTATTTTTGGGACTGTATTCCCCCATTATTGGCTTCGTCCAGGTTTTTTGTGCTAAGGTTGACAGCTATGGCAAGAACTGAATTCATTGAATGTTTGAGGGCTGTATTCCCTCATTACTGGGTTTGTCCAGGTGTTTTGTACTAAGAGGTTGACAGCTATGGTGAGAACTGAATTCACTAAATGATAGCCATTTAAGTTTTTATCTTCCTCTTTTACAAAGCAGCTGATCTGGCGTAGTGGTATGTTGCTCTGACTGTTTTGCACAGGGAGCTTGGCAGTAAAATGTATGGTTCTAGCAACTTTCCAAGATTATACAAGCAATGTTTGTGTCCCTGGTTTCTGGGCTTTTGACCCCCCCCCCAATACATTTTGGCTTTTTCCAGTTTTCTTGTGCTGCGAAGTTGAGTATTGAGTAGATTTTACAAGGAGCTGAGAGCTTCAGGGGAACAGAAGTTTAGTGTTGCTTAAGTGAAGTTGGTTTGCCTTGTTAATAGCACAACAGGTTGTGTACTTGCCTTTGATGCAGAAGGCTGTGGGTTCTACTCCCACAAGGGGTGGATGCTGCCGTACTGAGAATGTTCTCCTTGGTGAAGATACTAACTATGAGTCCGTTATCAGTTTGCCATCCATTTCCTCTTGCAATATTACTAGCTTATCATTTTTGTAATGTAATATAGGCAGTTTATTCCTGAGGGGCAACAGACACTTTATTTTTTGATGAAACCATGAAATATAAAGGTGTTTGCTAGCAGCAACCTCTTCATTAGTTACAGATTTCTTTAATGTGGAATTATTTAGATGACTTTTACTTCTTCAGAGATAGTGCATATTTACTGATAATGGACTGTGTAGAATAGTGCATATTTACTGATAATGGTGGACTGTAGAATTGTGCATATTTACTGATAGTGGTGGACTGTAGAATTGTGCATATTTACTGATAATGGTGGACTGTGGAAGTCTGAGTAGACTTTTATGATAAATGTTCTGAACTGGGCAGTTTTGTCATTATGGGTGCATGCATTTTGTTTCATTGCTTACTGGAAAAATGTTCAAAACAAATTTAAAACGCCTCTAACAACTGTAATATATTGTACAAGGAATATATTTTAGTACAATGAGGTAGGTGTATCAAAGAGCACATGTATGTTTCATATGCAAGGGCCCTATGATTTGAAAACAGCCCAAAATTAATCTTTTATCTGCCACTGGCAAAATGTATTTTCTTTGAATGTGGGTTTCAATACTGTTTCATTGAATGTGAGTTTCAAGGGCAGAGAAGTTTTAATGCTAAGTTTTCATTGTGAGACTGCATTGATTTGTTTAGTAGATGACTTAGTGTTTGTGCTGTAAAATACAAAATAAAACTTTCAAATGAAGTCCAACTCGTCATAGAAGTAAAGCAGTATGCACATTAGTGTTTATGGTAAAAGGAGTGAAATAGCCAAGTAATGGTTCATTGGAATGGCTGCAGAGGCTCCATTCAACCATGATTTTGTCAGGGGGGAAGGGCAGCAAACTCAGACAGGCCCAGCTGAACTATACATCCCAACTGTCCAGATTTTCAAAGAATGAATAGATTTTTGCTTCTTATTTTTGGTTTGTTCTTCATAAAATTTGTAGTTTTCTGGCAAATCATTTAGAAATTAAGTCACTAAATAATGATACACTGAGTTTCTGACTTCATAACCTTCAGAAAAATGCATGCAAAAGTAAGAACTGTTATTCTATCAACTGTCTCAATTTATAATGAGCAATTTTAGTACTGTTTATATGTTCCCCCAATATATTTTGCCTTGTTCAGATTTACTGCATTAACAGGTTGAGAGGTACATGCAAATAAAATTGCTTTATAGAATTAGGCATAGCCAACCTCTCAACCGTCCCCGATTTTGGCTCAAAATGTTGCTCTTCCCCTAATAATCCCTCCAAGAAAATAGCAATTTTGGAAGAAAACATGGAGGGTTTACAATTAAGAAATAACTGTAATAATCAAAGTTATAGATTACTTGAAATGCATGTAGATTCTTTTATTTTGTTAGCTGCTCAAGTTAGCAGTACTAATATTAAAGTGTCCCTTCTTTGACAGGTTCCCAGCTGTATTGTGTGGTTATTTTATATTTTTGCATCACATTTGGTCCATTTTTCATAAAATTGTGTTTTTTGCCAAATTAGTGACAAATCACTAAAGACTGAAGTTAGAAAATAATGACAGACATTTGAGTTTCAGATTTTATATCCTTCAGAAAAGTCATACTAATGCAAGACCTATTCTATTATCTTCCTAAGTTTATTAGAGCAATATTTAAAAATTGTCCTTATTTTTGGGCATTTGTCCCACTTCTGTGTATGGCTTTGTCCAGATTTCTTGCTCTGAGGTTGAGAGGTATGACAAATGTGTCAGGGCCATCAGTCAGCCAGAGACATTTCAAATTGTGACATACTTGTTGCACCCCACTCCACCATGTAGTGACTCTGGATGTGTCCAAGCAAGGCAAGGAGTAGTTATGCAGTGTAAATGTGCAGTGTGTGCCCCCCATCCAAGGTAGACACAAGTACTACAGTGGCTTTTCATCTGTCCTTGATTTTGCAGAAAGGTCTGGTTTCTGTCATATTTTTGTACTGTTGATTTATGCTTATTACTCAAAGTGCCTGTTGCTCTGTGCAATGCTTTAATGACCATAAGGTAAGCTTGTCTGAGATCATAAGATGCAAGTAAGCTTTAATAAGCATACTGTTAAAGAATTGCCAACATTGAAAGCCTTTCTGTTGTTGCCATGCAGAGAATACTTGACTAGATAATGTATAAGCCTTGGGTATTAAAGGACAGGATTCCATTATTTTAAAAAGCTCATTACACTTGTTGGAGACTTCCAGTCATCTCTACAGACTTTACCCGTAAACAAAACAGAATGCCAATGATCATGTGTGGTCCATAACCTGTACAGTAATCCTTTAAGCAATGTATCTTGAGCTTGTTTCTTGTTTGCTTTTCATTTTTTACTTACATGTTTTCCCATGAAACAAGTAGATAGTTGTCAGGCAGCAGGTCTTTTTTGGATAAGAAACATTTTTACAAGTGGGGCATCACAGAGATTTCTACTTTCAGCATGTTACTTGGCACTTTAATAAAGCTGAATATAAATTATAATTAGAACTGCAGTGCAAGGAGAAGTGGTTTGAGTTGAGTGCTTCTGTTTTTTCTTGTACTTGATTTTGACTGGCATTCCAGTAATGTATTTAAAAAGTAATTTATTTTTTCATGCCTCACAACCTTTTGTTTCCATCTAGATATTAAGTAAGCTGTCATGCAGCCAATGCATTGAAATATTTTTATTCTTCTACACTTATTTTTGTCTTGACTGGACTCTCATAATGATGGTTTTCCACCCAGGGCAGCGTATTTAATTAAAGTTAGTTTTTGTGGTTTTGAGCATAGCCCCTCCCCTTTCTAGTTGGCCACACCCCTTCCCCTTGACCCCACCCATTCAGCTGTCTCCTGCAGCCCCCCTTTGATTTGAAGTCACCAGCCGCCACTGGATGAAGCTAAGTTCTGATTGGGTTAGGAGGGTAGAAAAGTAAAGTATGGAGGGAATGTTGCAGGCAAGATCAAAGGTGAGAAGGTAGGAAGGGGTTAAAGGCGAGAAGGTAGGAAGGGGTTAAAGGCTTAGAAGAACACAAGATAATAAGTTTCTATGGTGTCTATATAAAAGATGCCAACATCTCCCCTTTCTCTGCCTTCCTTTAATGTATTTTTGTGAATGTATTCACATGGGGTATACCTGCAAATGATTAATTGTGATGAGTGTATTATCCAGATAAGCAAATACAATAAAATAAGTACAGACTAAATTATACTGCAGTGGCAACAAGTCAAAGGGATAGGGAAAATGAAGATGAGAAAAAAGTAATGAAAAAGATTTAGTAGAAACATAGGTAACAAGATCTTATAAAATAACATAAGCAACTTGGAAAAGTGCTCCAAGGTACTGAAGGCAGGGAAGAAACAAGGTCAAATAGGCATCACTGTGATGGAGTGATGTGTAATGTCCCAAGACATACTGGTAAAGGGTAGAAGAAATTCATATTGAAATTTTTTCTTCTTTTTATCAAAAATGGATCTCTACATGGAGTGGGACATTTGGTGGATAAAATGGAATGTTTGCTAGCTAGAAATTAGTTATAGGTTCATAGATTGCTAGTAGACTAAGAACTATTATGGCCCATACAAGTCTTGCCATGCACCCCAAACTAAATCTGTATCCTGAGTATCAGGGGCATCCTCACAGGTACATGTACGTCAGGAGGTAACTAAGTAATTTATGTGAGGGGTGTTAGGATAATACTTTTCTTACTGACAGCCTCTGCCCATAAGGGACACTGGAGATACATAGGGGTTAAATTTATGATTCCCCATCTAGTTGTCAAGGCTTTCTTTGAATAGGTCAGGAATGAACTCTGTTTTTCATGGATAGAGATCGTATTCTATAACACAGAGGTCCCTTTGGGACACATATCTGTCTCATCAGCATGTTCTGTTTACATCACAATCAAAGTTCAGATCCCTGGATCTAGTGCTTCTTATGCTTTGGTTTTGCACATGTGCAAAGGATACATCAGGGCTATGTCTGCAGAAGCACTGTAAGCCATGCAAAGATCACCTCTCGGCAGCCTGTAGGAGACTAAATATAAAGATAGAGCCTTTAGGCTATCAGTGTAGGAAAAGTATTCGTGTCCTAAATTCTCTTGGTGAGAAATGTTTGTGGGTACTCCAACTCCACTGAAAGTGTCTCTTTAGGTACATGCCAGAGGGAGCATTGTACTCAGTGATGGGTCTGATAAAGACTGAGTAGAGTGGACCTGAATGCCATACCCTTACCTATAAGTTGAATGACATAGAATGGTTTTATTACTGTCTTAATAACATGTTGGTCAAAAACCAGATTGGTGTCTATATATGCTCCAAGATCCCTTACTACTGAATTAACTCTTAGGGGTGTTTTATCAGTGAAGTAATAGATCTTGCTAAAGGAGTCCACATACTTAGGTTAAGTATTGTAGTCCTGTTCTTATGTTCTTGCATAAATATAAATATTGTATCACTGAAAAAGTGTCAAGATGAGGCCAGAAAGCTCTCCTGTTATTTAGTGAATAACCATCTTGGCATGAGTTAAAATGTGTGAGAGATGGAAGAGCAATTTCTGTTACCAAATGTATCAAGGAAACAATCCAGAAAAAGAGTCAAGGAGGGTATTGAAAGTAAATATGATAACTTATTGTAAAAATGACGACTACCCAAAGAACAGAGAGCAAATCCGCAATATGTAAAATGTAAAAAAACAAAACTGGCAGAAGGCAAACGACTCCAATAGAAACAAACTATTAATAAAATATAAATGATGTGAGCACTTTCGTATTGTTCCACAATACTTCATCAGACATATCTAAAATAACACAAGGACAAAGTTAAACCCAATACTCACAAATGAATAAGCCAATCACAGCTTACAAAAAAATCCCTCTAAAACAGCATTAATAAAAATGTAAAGACATCAAGCTAATTATTTTAGAAACATTAACTAAGTACTCTTCTACCTTTTAGTACAGGCTTAAGGGGAACATAATCATTTAACCCTGATCCATGATGTGCCCCCAGTCGTAGAATCCATTGAAGTTCTACATTTTCAGTAGCATTAACAATGTCCCCCATCCTAACATTTTCTAACTCATAGGTTCATAGGTTGATACTAGGCTATCGGCCTAGCCATAACAATTCCCTGGCTATTTCTTCCCACGATATTTACTTCCCTGGACCCCTGTCTAGCATGGAGACTGACGTGATCCCCGGGGTAAATTTCTTATCTCCCATCCAATCGTCAAAGTTTCTTCTGAAGAGGGTCAAGGAAGTACTCTGCTTGATATGTGTGGGCATTCCATTCCAGAGTCTGGGGAGTCTCTGGGTCAGGAACCTATCCCTCCAGCATGTTTTGTTCATTGTGATGACAAGGTTTAGGACCCGGGAGCATGTGGCTCTGATGGATTGGGATTTCTTTAAGTGTAGCATGTCCAGCAGCTCTGGGTCTGACATGGCCTTGTATGTTAAGCAGAGATTGCCTCTGAGTAGATGATATGTGACAGAGTATAGCTGGAGTTTTTTTAGTCAGTCATAGGGCATCTGCTTTAGGTCTGTGATTCTTTTAGTGAGGTGTTTCTGCAGCCTTTCCAGTTGTTGTAGATGTCTTGTGAGGTACATACCAAATAGTGCGTTGTACTCTATGATGGGTCTAATGAGGGATGAGTACAGTGGGACAATGACCTCCTCTTTTCTGGATGAAAAGCACTAAGTGATGTGGTGTGCCACATACAAGGATTTCCTGACTGTTATGGTGATGTGGTTATCAAAGGTGAGACCACTGTACACCTGTGTTCCTAAGTCTCTTATCACACTTTTGGTGTTTAGTGTACTGCCACCTATGCAATAATTCTTGGGTAGATGGCTTTTCCCAAAGGGGATAACTATACACTTCTTGGCATTGAGCTTGAGCCCATGGCTCTGGCACCAAGCGTCTGTTTCTGTAAGGCCCTTTTGTAGAATATCCACATCATTTGGGGATTCAATAATGGCTCCCAGTTTGCAGTCATCTGTGAACTTTGTTAGCCAGAGTCCCTTAGTATTGGCCTGTATTTCAGTGAAGTAGATGCCAAATAAGAGCGGTCCCAGGACTGAACCCTGAGGTACTCTACTTATCACTTGTCTGGAGCTGGATTTGAAGTCGGCTACTTTTACTGTGTGGGTTCTGTCAGTAAGCCAGTTGGCAACCCATCAAGTGATCTAGGGATGTATGCTTAGCTTAGTAAGTTTATCTATGATTCCATAGTGGGGGAAGGTGTCGAAGGCCGTGGCAAGATCCAGATAGGTTGTGTGGACCGTCTTACCCTCATCCACGGCTCTGTAGACTGATTTGAAGAAGTCAATCAGGTTCAGGAGACATGGTTGGCCCTTCGAGAACCCTAACTAGGTGAGGTCCAGAGTTTGAGGGTTGACATTGTCTTTGTTTATAAGTTCCATGATGAGATGGACTGCACATGTAGTACCTGGAATAAAAAACTATGGGTATCCCCTAATGAAAGGGTATGTTTGGCTAGGGCACTATAATCATGCCCTCTCCTTGTACAATAAATATAGTCTTTGATCTTTCTTTTCCTTAAGGTGACGGTTAGATTTTCCCACATAGAATTTAAAACATACTATGCAATGAGTCACATATACAACATTGCTAGTATTACAGCCTGTTGTAGCTCTCCATTGCCATAAATAGTATCAGGATGCCTAAAAATCTTGATTGATCTACATATACACAGAACACGCAGGTTCCACATTTATAGGTACCTGTATCTAAGGAGTTAATAGGACGATACACTTTAGGATAACACAGTTGTTTTAAATTCATTTTATTTTTGTAGATCAACCTAGGTCATCTACCCACAAGATCACAAGTCTTCTGGTCCACCATTAATATATGACAATTTTTATTAATTATATTTCTCACCCTCTTAATATCTTGGGTATAAGGTAAAACCACAGGGATACTTGAACTCAAAGGTTTATTATCTTTCTGATGTCTAACAGGGTCAGAAAAATAAGGTTTACCCCATCTTTCTCTCTCTTTCATTACTTTCACATAAGCTTGTTCAATCTCAGGCTGATTGTAGCCCCTATCAGTGAATGCTTTCCTAAGATAGTCCAGTTCCTCCATAAAATCAGAATCCTCACAAGACAAGCGTGATACCCTAAGTGCTTGACCTTCTATTATGTTATGAAATATATGGGGTAAGTGCATACTCTCTCTAAAGAGAAACGATGGATAGTAACATTCTTTCCTGTGTAACCTAGTAGATAAACCTCTATCCATTCTGATAACAGTTACATCCAAATAAGCAATGCTTGCAGCCGATTTATTTAGAGTAAAACTAAGAAATGGGCTGGAGTTGTGAACAAATTCCAATAGATCTTCTTCACCTATCCAGCCTATAACTTTTTGCTTTAAGAATGTCAACTCATTTAAATTTATTACTGAAAACCTCAACTGCTACTGACTACAGACGCAATGTCAAAGTCACTGAGGACCTTGACATGCAAGCTTGCATTTTATAGTCAAAGTTATTAACTATCTGATGTCTATTATTTGACAAGTCTAGTTCTTGGTGCGTGGAAAAAGGAGAGATTCCTGCCTTACAGCTCTAAACAGTCATTATCCTTTAGCAGGGTTATTGAGGCAATTTATGTTATTTATATAAAGTGTTTTCAAATTTCAAGTTACTAAATATTTTAAGATACTCATAGTGTAAATCAAAAAACAGAAAAAAATGGTTACAAGGTCTATACCACTGTTTCAAAAGACATCCTTGTTACTGGACATCTCTGCAGAATGTTATTCATGCAGAATACCATGTATGCTTACAGTCATCCATAACCTGTAAGACCAATGAATATAATAAGAGGTCACTCTCAACATGCTCTGTGGTGAATAGCTAACACACTGCATTAAATAACGTTACTCCAATGCTGGTAAAAGAAAAAATATACTGAACAAAAATGCACAATCACATTATAAACCATTTCTTTCAGAAAAACTGTGCCTTCCTTTCTGTAAAGGTATCTTGCTGATTCCTCAAAGAGGGACACCTTCAGATATTTTTCCTGAGGTTTAAGGTTATGATGGGAAGGTTATCCTCACTGCTGTGAGTGGCTGCATTTTTGATGAAGGCATAGTGAGAATGAATGGCCAAGCTCAGTCAAAGAGTTCACTTTGCCTCCAACACATCATTAGTCACCCAGTATATCTGAAGTTACACAGAATGAAAAAGGGGAACTTGGGATGTGACTTGCTTTAATAAAACATTTTGCGCCCTGATCATTATGACTAAGTAAACAAATAGAACTGACTCAATCCACAAATATAACTGAATCAATCCATGTTAACCAATATGGACAGTTATAGAAGACGTAATTATGTTGTTTTAAACTTGTTAAAATGTACTGTAAAATGTTCTCTAGTTTTACACATCAGCCATAGTAACAGGCATAATCTCTGGCATCAGCTTTGTGTTAATACATAGAGAAAAGCAAAGTGAACTGCCAGCAAAGCAATAGTGAAAAACTAGGAAAATGAGAATAACAGATACATCAGCTGGAGCATCATCATGATTGAGCTGTTTTATTATTTAGTGAAACAATGTATCAAAGGTTCTACAGGCACAACCACTGACACCTGGAGCAAGTCAGAACTTTCCAGAAGTAAGGCAGGCTGTCTCAGCAAATGCCTCCTGTTGCTGTTGGAACACATTGGGCTGAAGTGGACAGTTTCTTATCGTATCAGGCATTGCCATGCATGCTAATTAAATATGTTGTCTTCTTGGTCAAACAATGCTTTCCTTATATGTGACGTAAGGACAGGTACTACAAGACTCATTAATAAAAGTCCTTAATTACTATGTCCAGCACAATTGTGCATTTGTCTAGCATTACAGAAGTCACATCTGCATTCTAGTTCTTGCCTGAAATCAGAACAAGGTAGGCCAAGACAGACCATACCCACACTTAGGGTAGAAATGTACTACAGCCAGTCAGATTTAAATGGCCGAATATTTGTTCAAAAAAAAAAAAAAAAAAAAAAGAAAGCTCAATACACTATTGTCTTGCAACAGTAATTAAGAATTAAATTATTAAATATCAAACAATCAATAGCTCACGTGCTCCTCACTCCACCAATTATTGTGAACCTTGTGTTAGCAGTAATGTTTTTAAAGAAGGTGAATATGGATATGACATATAAATTATGTTAGGCGATTCACTGTGACTACTAGAAAAAGAAGTTATGTTCTTACCATAACGTTCCATCTGTGTTGTTGATTTTATTTATTATTTATTTATTTTACATTTGTTTACCAGGATAATCCAACTGGATACATGTCCATTTTTAGCAGAGGCCCGGGGAGAAAAGCTCCAGATAGTCAATATTACATATGTTACATAAGACGTTAGATAACACTAGAAAATGTAGGACAGCGTATTTAGTACAGAGGTTTAGTAATAGTAATGTTCCCACATAGGGACTCACAGATTCTGTGGCCTGACACAATTTTAAGCAAAAAGACATCAAGAAATGGACTCACAAATTCTCATGATCTGACACAATCTTAAGCAAAAGACATCAAGAAATGGAAACGTAGCTTGGTTAGGAAACAAAGCTTGGTTAAGTAAATTACATGTTACGATATTTACAGCTTATGCTTTCAGTTTATAATTTAATCAGGGTTAGTGCATGGGCAAAGCCAGTTTGCTTTGAGATGCTGTTTGAAGTATTTTTTAAAGAGACTTATGGAGGATTGAATGGTTATATGCTTTGGCAGTGAATTCCTGGTTTTGCCAACAAAGTTGGAAAACAGGGATTCACCAGCAGAGTTATTAGCTTTGTGGGTTTGGACCAGTAGTTTTTTAGCTGATCGTAGGGATCTCAAGTTGTTATATGGCTTAATAATATTTGTAAGTGAGGGGGTATCCTCAGGGTGGTATAGAATTTTGTGCGCTATTAGGAGTTGATTGAATTGAATTAAGCTGGGCAGTTCTAGCCACTCTAGTTATTTCATGTTCTGGCAATGATGGGTTCTATAGGTAGAGCCAGTGGCGAATCTGGCAATATGGTTGTAGCTATGGGAGAGCTTAGTTAGTCCCGATTTGTTAAGGTTTGAGAGTGCAGGTGAGGTATACATAAGAGTAGAGAGTAGGTGTGATCGGGAGATTGCAGTTTTAGCCAGTGGAGTTAAAAATGTCTTATTTCTATACAGTGATCTGAGTTTCTTATTGATGGTCTGTATGGTTTTATTGACCTGTAGGTCAAATTTAAGATTATTATCTTTGATAACCCCTAGAAGCTTGGTGTGGGTATCTGGGGAGATAATGGTACTATTGCTGGACATGACAGAGAATGAGAGTGTGGTGGATCTACTAGTTGGGATGAAAAGTCGAAGTTTGGTTTTATTGGGGTTCAGGAGTAGGCATTGGTTGGTGAGACAGTTTTCAATATTATTAAATGTATCCTGGGTTAAGATTTACAGTTCGGATGGGGAGGTGGCTGAGCAGATCAGAGTGGAATCATCTGCATTTTGAATGTAGGTCGCTTTAGGGATAGCAGTGTGAAGGTTGTTGATGAAAATAGAGAAGAGTAGTGGACCTAGTATGGAGCCTTGAGAGACACCAAGTGTGAGAGGTCGCTGGCTGGACAACTTGCCCTACCATAATACTGCCTGTTGCCTACCAGTCAGGTAGGACTGGATTCATTGGATTGCATGCTCATTAAGGGAAACTGACTTTAGAGAAAGAATGAGAAGTTCATGGTTGACCATATCAAAGGCTTTTGATAGGTCAAGAAAGAGGGCAGACGATAGCCTACTGTAGTTCCTGTTTTGGTTTATGGCATTAGTAAAGGAAAGGAGGGTTGAGGTGGTGCTATGGCGAGGCCTGAAACAATGCTGAGAGTTGGATAGTAGGTTTTTCTGTGTAAGGTATTGTATCAGTTGCTTGTGTACACATTTCTCCAATATCTTGGCTAGTGGAGAAAGAATGACAATGGGTCTATAGTTGGATACGTCTGTAGAGCTTCCACCTTTATGGAGTGGGATGATGGGAATATTTTCCAGAGGGAGGGGATAGTGCTTTCAGATAAGGTTCTGTTGATCAGGATAGATATGGGAAATGCAATGGCATCCGCAGCTATTCGTAGGTACTCTGCAGGGAGAAGGTGAGCAGAGAGGGTGGTGGGTTTTATTTTTTTTATAAGTGTTTTGATAAAACTTGTGGATATGGGTTGTAAGCTAAACTGGGGGTTGTTAGTAGATAAATTAGAGGTGGAATTTTAGTTTGTGGAAGCTAGTTGATTTGCTAGGGATTGGATTGTTTCAGTGAAAAACTTGTTATAAGCGTCAGCTATGGTCTATGGGGGACTATGGGTGTTGTTGGCTGGGATTGGGGTGGTAGAATGACCTGGTTGAAGAAGTTTATTTAAGCCTGCCCAGAACTTTTGAGGGTTGTTTTGGTGTTTTTGTAAGAGATTTTGGTAGAAACTTTTTTTATCTAGTAGAATGGATTTTTTTGTTTCATTCCTGAGTTGACAATATTTTAAGTGGTCAAGTGTGGCTTTAGTTGATCTCCAGTTGGCCCAGGCTCTATTTCTGGTTTTGATTTTTGATTTGGTATCTTTTGTGAGCCATGGTGCCGGATTTGAGCTAGTTTTTATTGTACGTGCAGGAGCATGGGAATCTAGGATACCTAGGAATTTAGTGTTAAAATGAGCCATAGCCTCTTCTAATGGCAGATTTTTTAGTTGCAACGAGTCAAATGCTTTAAGTTGATTTAGGAAAATAACAGGGTCAAAGTTTTTCCTGTCTCTAAGTGTTTTAAATTTGGTTTGGTGGGGGTTTCATGCCTTATGTTTTATGATATAGGTTAGTAGATAGTCACTAAGGTCATCAGGGAGAGTACCAGCTGTGTACAGCTGGGGTTGGTTATTGACTAGGATCCAGTCTATGATATTTTCCCTGTTGGTAGGTTTGTGTATTCTGGTGGGAGAGATTATTGTTTGTTTAAACCCAGAAAAGTTTATAGGGGTGAGGGGGGTTCACAGGAGCAAGGGTGCCAATCGGTATTGAAGTCGCCAAGAACTATGGTTTCTTGGTGATGGGTACTGGATAACCAGTAAAGGATCTCCTCTAGGGTGTTAATGTTGTTGCCTGGTGGAATATATGCACAGATTATGTACAAGCATTTATTATTGTTGATCTGTAGTTTTGTTATGAGAAGTTCTGCATTGCTGAATTGGGGTGGTTGAATGGTTTCTCTATTGACAGTTAGAGTATTTTTGTAAAGGACTGCTATCCCACCTCCTTGTAGTGCGGCCTAGCCAGTGAATATTATAGCCTGGAGGTAGTATCTCATTATCAGTAGTACTAGGTTAGTACGGTCTAACTGGTGAATATTATATCCTGGAGGTAGTATCTCATTATCAGTAGTACTAGGTTAGTACGGTCTAACCAGTGAATATTATATCCTGGAGGTAGTATCTCATTATCAGTAGTACTAGGTTAGTACGGTCTAACCGGTGAATATTATATCCTGGAGGTAGTATCTCATTATCAGTAGTACTAGGTTAGTATGATCTAACGGTGAATATTATATCCTGGAGGTAGTATCTCATTATCAGTAGTACTAGGTTAGTACGGTCTAACCAGTGAATATTATATCCTGGAGGTAGTATCTCATTATCAGTAGTACTAGGTTAGTATGGTCTAACCAGTGAATATTATATCCTGGAGGTAGTATCTCATTATCAGTAGTACTAGGTTAGTATGGTCTAACCTGTGAATATTATATCCTGGAGGTAGTATCTCATTATCAGTAGTACTAGGTTAGTACGGTCTAACCAGTGAATATTATATCCTGGAGGTAGTATCTCATTATCAGTAGTACTAGGTTAGTATGGTCTAACCAGTGAATATTATATCCTGGAGGTAGTATCTCATTATCAGTAGTACTAGGTTAGTATGGTCTAACCGGTGAATATTATATCCTGGAGGTAGTATCTCATTATCAGTAGTACTAGGTTAGTACAGTCTAACTGGTGAATATTATATCCTGGAGGTAGTATCTCATTATCAGTAGTACTAGGTTAGTACGGTCTAACCAGTGAATATTATATCCTGGAGGTAGTATCTCATTATCAGTAGTACTAGGTTAGTACGGTCTAACTGGTGAATATTATATCCTGGAGGTAGTATCTCATTATCAGTAGTACTAGGTTAGTATGGTCTAACCAGTGAATATTATATCCTGGAGGTAGTATCTCATTATCAGTAGTACTAGGTTAGTATGGTCTAACCGTGAATATTATATCCTGGAGGTAGTATCTCATTATCAGTAGTACTAGGTTAGTACGGTCTAACCAGTGAATATTATATCCTGGAGGTAGTATCTCATTATCAGTAGTACTAGGTTAGTATGGTCTAACCAGTGAATATTATATCCTGGAGGTAGTATCTCATTATCAGTAGTACTAGGTTAGTACAGTCTAACCAGTGAATATTATATCCTGGAGGTAGTATCTCATTATCAGTAGTACTAGGTTAGTATGGTCTAACCAGTGAATATTATATCCTGGAGGTAGTATCTCATTATCAGTAGTACTAGGTTAGTACGGTCTAACCAGTGAATATTATATCCTGGAGGTAGTATCTCATTATCAGTAGTACTAGGTTAGTATGGTCTAACCAGTGAATATTATATCCTGGAGGTAGTATCTCATTATCAGTAGTACTAGGTTAGTATGGTCTAACCAGTGAATATTATATCCTGGAGGTAGTATCTCATTATCAGTAGTACTAGGTTAGTACGGTCTAACCAGTGAATATTATATCCTGGAGGTAGTATCTCATTATCAGTAGTACTAGGTTAGTACGGTCTAACCAGTGAATATTATATCCTGGAGGTAGTATCTCATTATCAGTAGTACTAGGTTAGTATGGTCTAACCAGTGAATATTATATCCTGGAGGTAGTATCTCATTATCAGTAGTACTAGGTTAGTACGGTCTAACCAGTGAATATTATATCCTGGAGGTAGTATCTCATTATCAGTAGTACTAGGTTAGTACGGTCTAACCGGTGAATATTATATCCTGGAGGTAGTATCTCATTATCAGTAGTACTAGGTTAGTATGGTCTAACCAGTGAATATTATATCCTGGAGGTAGTATCTCATTATCAGTAGTACTAGGTTAGTACAGTCTAACCGGTGAATATTATATCCTGGAGGTAGTATCTCATTATCAGTAGTACTAGGTTAGTATGGTCTAACCAGTGAATATTATATCCTGGAGGTAGTATCTCATTATCAGTAGTACTAGGTTAGTACGGTCTAACGGTGAATATTATATCCTGGAGGTAGTATCTCATTATCAGTAGTACTAGGTTAGTATGGTCTAACCAGTGAATATTATATCCTGGAGGTAGTATCTCATTATCAGTAGTACTAGGTTAGTACGGTCTAACCAGTGAATATTATATCCTGGAGGTAGTATCTCATTATCAGTAGTACTAGGTTAGTACGGTCTAACCAGTGAATATTATATCCTGGAGGTAGTATCTCATTATCAGTAGTACTAGGTTAGTACGGTCTAACCAGTGAATATTATATCCTGGAGGTAGTATCTCATTATCAGTAGTACTAGGTTAGTATGGTCTAACCAGTGAATATTATATCCTGGAGGTAGTATCTCATTATCAGTAGTACTAGGTTAGTACGGTCTAACCAGTGAATATTATATCCTGGAGGTAGTATCTCATTATCAGTAGTACTAGGTTAGTATGGTCTAACCAGTGAATATTATATCCTGGAGGTAGTATCTCATTATCAGTAGTACTAGGTTAGTATGGTCTAACCAGTGAATATTATATCCTGGAGGTAGTATCTCATTATCAGTAGTACTAGGTTAGTATGGTCTAACCAGTGAATATTATATCCTGGAGGTAGTATCTCATTATCAGTAGTACTAGGTTAGTACGGTCTAACCAGTGAATATTATATCCTGGAGGTAGTATCTCATTATCAGTAGTACTAGGTTAGTATGGTCTAACCGGTGAATATTATATCCTGGAGGTAGTATCTCATTATCAGTAGTACTAGGTTAGTACGGTCTAACCAGTGAATATTATATCCTGGAGGTAGTATCTCATTATCAGTAGTACTAGGTTAGTATGGTCTAACCGGTGAATATTATATCCTGGAGGTAGTATCTCATTATCAGTAGTACTAGGTTAGTACGGTCTAACCAGTGAATATTA
Source organism: Protopterus annectens (assembly GCF_019279795.1). NCBI lineage: Eukaryota > Metazoa > Chordata > Ceratodontiformes > Protopteridae > Protopterus > Protopterus annectens. The sequence goes on from NC_056729.1 coordinate 5,731,392, forward strand.
TATCCTGGAGGTAGTATCTCATTATCAGTAGTACTAGGTTAGTACGGTCTAACCAGTGAATATTATATCCTGGAGGTAGTATCTCATTATCAGTAGTACTAGGTTAGTATGGTCTAACCAGTGAATATTATATCCTGGAGGTAGTATCTCATTATCAGTAGTACTAGGTTAGTACGGTCTAACCAGTGAATATTATATCCTGGAGGTAGTATCTCATTATCAGTAGTACTAGGTTAGTACGGTCTAACCAGTGAATATTATATCCTGGAGGTAGTATCTCATTATCAGTAGTACTAGGTTAGTATGGTCTAACCAGTGAATATTATATCCTGGAGGTAGTATCTCATTATCAGTAGTACTAGGTTAGTACGGTCTAACCAGTGAATATTATATCCTGGAGGTAGTATCTCATTATCAGTAGTACTAGGTTAGTACGGTCTAACCAGTGAATATTATATCCTGGAGGTAGTATCTCATTATCAGTAGTACTAGGTTAGTACGGTCTAACCAGTGAATATTATATCCTGGAGGTAGTATCTCATTATCAGTAGTACTAGGTTAGTATGGTCTAACCAGTGAATATTATATCCTGGAGGTAGTATCTCATTATCAGTAGTACTAGGTTAGTATGGTCTAACCGGTGAATATTATATCCTGGAGGTAGTATCTCATTATCAGTAGTACTAGGTTAGTATGGTCTAACCAGTGAATATTATATCCTGGAGGTAGTATCTCATTATCAGTAGTACTAGGTTAGTACGGTCTAACCAGTGAATATTATATCCTGGAGGTAGTATCTCATTATCAGTAGTACTAGGTTAGTATGGTCTAACCAGTGAATATTATATCCTGGAGGTAGTATCTCATTATCAGTAGTACTAGGTTAGTACGGTCTAACCAGTGAATATTATATCCTGGAGGTAGTATCTCATTATCAGTAGTACTAGGTTAGTACGGTCTAACCAGTGAATATTATATCCTGGAGGTAGTATCTCATTATCAGTAGTACTAGGTTAGTATGGTCTAACCAGTGAATATTATATCCTGGAGGTAGTATCTCATTATCAGTAGTACTAGGTTAGTACGGTCTAACCAGTGAATATTATATCCTGGAGGTAGTATCTCATTATCAGTAGTACTAGGTTAGTATGGTCTAACCGGTGAATATTATATCCTGGAGGTAGTATCTCATTATCAGTAGTACTAGGTTAGTATGGTCTAACCAGTGAATATTATATCCTGGAGGTAGTATCTCATTATCAGTAGTACTAGGTTAGTACGGTCTAACCAGTGAATATTATATCCTGGAGGTAGTATCTCATTATCAGTAGTACTAGGTTAGTATGGTCTAACCAGTGAATATTATATCCTGGAGGTAGTATCTCATTATCAGTAGTACTAGGTTAGTACGGTCTAACCAGTGAATATTATATCCTGGAGGTAGTATCTCATTATCAGTAGTACTAGGTTAGTATGGTCTAACCGGTGAATATTATATCCTGGAGGTAGTATCTCATTATCAGTAGTACTAGGTTAGTATGGTCTAACCAGTGAATATTATATCCTGGAGGTAGTATCTCATTATCAGTAGTACTAGGTTAGTATGGTCTAACCAGTGAATATTATATCCTGGAGGTAGTATCTCATTATCAGTAGTACTAGGTTAGTACGGTCTAACCAGTGAATATTATATCCTGGAGGTAGTATCTCATTATCAGTAGTACTAGGTTAGTATGGTCTAACCAGTGAATATTATATCCTGGAGGTAGTATCTCATTATCAGTAGTACTAGGTTAGTACGGTCTAACCAGTGAATATTATATCCTGGAGGTAGTATCTCATTATCAGTAGTACTAGGTTAGTACGGTCTAACCAGTGAATATTATATCCTGGAGGTAGTATCTCATTATCAGTAGTACTAGGTTAGTACGGTCTAACCGGTGAATATTATATCCTGGAGGTAGTATCTCATTATCAGTAGTACTAGGTTAGTATGGTCTAACCAGTGAATATTATATCCTGGAGGTAGTATCTCATTATCAGTAGTACTAGGTTAGTACGGTCTAACCAGTGAATATTATATCCTGGAGGTAGTATCTCATTATCAGTAGTACTAGGTTAGTATGGTCTAACCGGTGAATATTATATCCTGGAGGTAGTATCTCATTATCAGTAGTACTAGGTTAGTATGGTCTAACCAGTGAATATTATATCCTGGAGGTAGTATCTCATTATCAGTAGTACTAGGTTAGTACGGTCTAACCAGTGAATATTATATCCTGGAGGTAGTATCTCATTATCAGTAGTACTAGGTTAGTATGGTCTAACCAGTGAATATTATATCCTGGAGGTAGTATCTCATTATCAGTAGTACTAGGTTAGTATGGTCTAACCAGTGAATATTATATCCTGGAGGTAGTATCTCATTATCAGTAGTACTAGGTTAGTACGGTCTAACCAGTGAATATTATATCCTGGAGGTAGTATCTCATTATCAGTAGTACTAGGTTAGTATGGTCTAACCAGTGAATATTATATCCTGGAGGTAGTATCTCATTATCAGTAGTACTAGGTTAGTACGGTCTAACCGGTGAATATTATATCCTGGAGGTAGTATCTCATTATCAGTAGTACTAGGTTAGTATGGTCTAACCGGTGAATATTATATCCTGGAGGTAGTATCTCATTATCAGTAGTACTAGGTTAGTACGGTCTAACCAGTGAATATTATATCCTGGAGGTAGTATCTCATTATCAGTAGTACTAGGTTAGTATGGTCTAACGGTGAATATTATATCCTGGAGGTAGTATCTCATTATCAGTAGTACTAGGTTAGTACGGTCTAACCAGTGAATATTATATCCTGGAGGTAGTATCTCATTATCAGTAGTACTAGGTTAGTATGGTCTAACCGGTGAATATTATATCCTGGAGGTAGTATCTCATTATCAGTAGTACTAGGTTAGTATGGTCTAACCAGTGAATATTATATCCTGGAGGTAGTATCTCATTATCAGTAGTACTAGGTTAGTACGGTCTAACCAGTGAATATTATATCCTGGAGGTAGTATCTCATTATCAGTAGTACTAGGTTAGTATGGTCTAACCAGTGAATATTATATCCTGGAGGTAGTATCTCATTATCAGTAGTACTAGGTTAGTACGGTCTAACCGGTGAATATTATATCCTGGAGGTAGTATCTCATTATCAGTAGTACTAGGTTAGTATGGTCTAACCAGTGAATATTATATCCTGGAGGTAGTATCTCATTATCAGTAGTACTAGGTTAGTATGGTCTAACCAGTGAATATTATATCCTGGAGGTAGTATCTCATTATCAGTAGTACTAGGTTAGTACGGTCTAACCAGTGAATATTATATCCTGGAGGTAGTATCTCATTATCAGTAGTACTAGGTTAGTACGGTCTAACCAGTGAATATTATATCCTGGAGGTAGTATCTCATTATCAGTAGTACTAGGTTAGTATGGTCTAACCAGTGAATATTATATCCTGGAGGTAGTATCTCATTATCAGTAGTACTAGGTTAGTACGGTCTAACCAGTGAATATTATATCCTGGAGGTAGTATCTCATTATCAGTAGTACTAGGTTAGTATGGTCTAACCAGTGAATATTATATCCTGGAGGTAGTATCTCATTATCAGTAGTACTAGGTTAGTATGGTCTAACCAGTGAATATTATATCCTGGAGGTAGTATCTCATTATCAGTAGTACTAGGTTAGTATGGTCTAACCAGTGAATATTATATCCTGGAGGTAGTATCTCATTATCAGTAGTACTAGGTTAGTATGGTCTAACCAGTGAATATTATATCCTGGAGGTAGTATCTCATTATCAGTAGTACTAGGTTAGTACGGTCTAACCAGTGAATATTATATCCTGGAGGTAGTATCTCATTATCAGTAGTACTAGGTTAGTATGGTCTAACCGGTGAATATTATATCCTGGAGGTAGTATCTCATTATCAGTAGTACTAGGTTAGTATGGTCTAACCAGTGAATATTATATCCTGGAGGTAGTATCTCATTATCAGTAGTACTAGGTTAGTACGGTCTAACCAGTGAATATTATATCCTGGAGGTAGTATCTCATTATCAGTAGTACTAGGTTAGTATGGTCTAACCAGTGAATATTATATCCTGGAGGTAGTATCTCATTATCAGTAGTACTAGGTTAGTACGGTCTAACCAGTGAATATTATATCCTGGAGGTAGTATCTCATTATCAGTAGTACTAGGTTAGTATGGTCTAACCAGTGAATATTATATCCTGGAGGTAGTATCTCATTATCAGTAGTACTAGGTTAGTATGGTCTAACCGGTGAATATTATATCCTGGAGGTAGTATCTCATTATCAGTAGTACTAGGTTAGTATGGTCTAACCAGTGAATATTATATCCTGGAGGTAGTATCTCATTATCAGTAGTACTAGGTTAGTACGGTCTAACCAGTGAATATTATATCCTGGAGGTAGTATCTCATTATCAGTAGTACTAGGTTAGTATGGTCTAACCAGTGAATATTATATCCTGGAGGTAGTATCTCATTATCAGTAGTACTAGGTTAGTATGGTCTAACCAGTGAATATTATATCCTGGAGGTAGTATCTCATTATCAGTAGTACTAGGTTAGTATGGTCTAACCGGTGAATATTATATCCTGGAGGTAGTATCTCATTATCAGTAGTACTAGGTTAGTACGGTCTAACCAGTGAATATTATATCCTGGAGGTAGTATCTCATTATCAGTAGTACTAGGTTAGTATGGTCTAACCAGTGAATATTATATCCTGGAGGTAGTATCTCATTATCAGTAGTACTAGGTTAGTATGGTCTAACCGGTGAATATTATATCCTGGAGGTAGTATCTCATTATCAGTAGTACTAGGTTAGTATGGTCTAACCAGTGAATATTATATCCTGGAGGTAGTATCTCATTATCAGTAGTACTAGGTTAGTACGGTCTAACCAGTGAATATTATATCCTGGAGGTAGTATCTCATTATCAGTAGTACTAGGTTAGTATGGTCTAACCAGTGAATATTATATCCTGGAGGTAGTATCTCATTATCAGTAGTACTAGGTTAGTACGGTCTAACCAGTGAATATTATATCCTGGAGGTAGTATCTCATTATCAGTAGTACTAGGTTAGTACGGTCTAACCAGTGAATATTATATCCTGGAGGTAGTATCTCATTATCAGTAGTACTAGGTTAGTACGGTCTAACCAGTGAATATTATATCCTGGAGGTAGTATCTCATTATCAGTAGTACTAGGTTAGTATGGTCTAACCAGTGAATATTATATCCTGGAGGTAGTATCTCATTATCAGTAGTACTAGGTTAGTATGGTCTAACCAGTGAATATTATATCCTGGAGGTAGTATCTCATTATCAGTAGTACTAGGTTAGTACGGTCTAACCAGTGAATATTATATCCTGGAGGTAGTATCTCATTATCAGTAGTACTAGGTTAGTACGGTCTAACCAGTGAATATTATATCCTGGAGGTAGTATCTCATTATCAGTAGTACTAGGTTAGTATGGTCTAACCAGTGAATATTATATCCTGGAGGTAGTATCTCATTATCAGTAGTACTAGGTTAGTATGGTCTAACCAGTGAATATTATATCCTGGAGGTAGTATCTCATTATCAGTAGTACTAGGTTAGTACGGTCTAACCAGTGAATATTATATCCTGGAGGTAGTATCTCATTATCAGTAGTACTAGGTTAGTATGGTCTAACCAGTGAATATTATATCCTGGAGGTAGTATCTCATTATCAGTAGTACTAGGTTAGTACAGTCTAACCAGTGAATATTATATCCTGGAGGTAGTATCTCATTATCAGTAGTACTAGGTTAGTATGGTCTAACCAGTGAATATTATATCCTGGAGGTAGTATCTCATTATCAGTAGTACTAGGTTAGTATGGTCTAACCGGTGAATATTATATCCTGGAGGTAGTATCTCATTATCAGTAGTACTAGGTTAGTACAGTCTAACCAGTGAATATTATATCCTGGAGGTAGTATCTCATTATCAGTAGTACTAGGTTAGTATGGTCTAACCAGTGAATATTATATCCTGGAGGTAGTATCTCATTATCAGTAGTACTAGGTTAGTATGGTCTAACCGGTGAATATTATATCCTGGAGGTAGTATCTCATTATCAGTAGTACTAGGTTAGTACGGTCTAACCAGTGAATATTATATCCTGGAGGTAGTATCTCATTATCAGTAGTACTAGGTTAGTACGGTCTAACCAGTGAATATTATATCCTGGAGGTAGTATCTCATTATCAGTAGTACTAGGTTAGTACGGTCTAACCAGTGAATATTATATCCTGGAGGTAGTATCTCATTATCAGTAGTACTAGGTTAGTACGGTCTAACCAGTGAATATTATATCCTGGAGGTAGTATCTCATTATCAGTAGTACTAGGTTAGTACGGTCTAACCAGTGAATATTATATCCTGGAGGTAGTATCTCATTATCAGTAGTACTAGGTTAGTATGTCCTAACCGGTGAATATTATATCCTGGAGGTAGTATCTCATTATCAGTAGTACTAGGTTAGTATGGTCTAACCAGTGAATATTATATCCTGGAGGTAGTATCTCATTATCAGTAGTACTAGGTTAGTATGGTCTAACCAGTGAATATTATATCCTGGAGGTAGTATCTCATTATCAGTAGTACTAGGTTAGTACGGTCTAACCAGTGAATATTATATCCTGGAGGTAGTATCTCATTATCAGTAGTACTAGGTTAGTATGGTCTAACCAGTGAATATTATATCCTGGAGGTAGTATCTCATTATCAGTAGTACTAGGTTAGTACGGTCTAACCGGTGAATATTATATCCTGGAGGTAGTATCTCATTATCAGTAGTACTAGGTTAGTATGGTCTAACCAGTGAATATTATATCCTGGAGGTAGTATCTCATTATCAGTAGTACTAGGTTAGTACGGTCTAACCGGTGAATATTATATCCTGGAGGTAGTATCTCATTATCAGTAGTACTAGGTTAGTATGGTCTAACCAGTGAATATTATATCCTGGAGGTAGTATCTCATTATCAGTAGTACTAGGTTAGTATGGTCTAACCAGTGAATATTATATCCTGGAGGTAGTATCTCATTATCAGTAGTACTAGGTTAGTATGGTCTAACCAGTGAATATTATATCCTGGAGGTAGTATCTCATTATCAGTAGTACTAGGTTAGTACGGTCTAACCAGTGAATATTATATCCTGGAGGTAGTATCTCATTATCAGTAGTACTAGGTTAGTATGGTCTAACCAGTGAATATTATATCCTGGAGGTAGTATCTCATTATCAGTAGTACTAGGTTAGTATGGTCTAACCAGTGAATATTATATCCTGGAGGTAGTATCTCATTATCAGTAGTACTAGGTTAGTATGGTCTAACCAGTGAATATTATATCCTGGAGGTAGTATCTCATTATCAGTAGTACTAGGTTAGTATGGTCTAACCAGTGAATATTATATCCTGGAGGTAGTATCTCATTATCAGTAGTACTAGGTTAGTATGGTCTAACCAGTGAATATTATATCCTGGAGGTAGTATCTCATTATCAGTAGTACTAGGTTAGTACGGTCTAACCGGTGAATATTATATCCTGGAGGTAGCATCTCATTATCAGTAGTACTAGGTTAGTATGGTCTAACCAGTGAATATTATATCCTGGAGGTAGTATCTCATTATCAGTAGTACTAGGTTAGTATGGTCTAACCAGTGAATATTATATCCTGGAGGTAGTATCTCATTATCAGTAGTACTAGGTTAGTAAGTTCTAACAGGTGAATATTATATCCTGGAGGTAGTATCTCATTATCAGTAGTACTAGGTTAGTACGGTCTAACCGGTGAATATTATATCCTGGAGGTAGTATCTCATTATCAGTAGTACTAGGTTAGTACGGTCTAACCAGTGAATATTATATCCTGGAGGTAGTATCTCATTATCAGTAGTACTAGGTTAGTAGGGTCTAACCAGTGAATATTATATCCTGGAGGTAGTATCTCATTATCAGTAGTACTAGGTTAGTATGGTCTAACCAGTGAATATTATATCCTGGAGGTAGTATCTCATTATCAGTAGTACTAGGTTAGTACGGTCTAACCAGTGAATATTATATCCTGGAGGTAGTATCTCATTATCAGTAGTACTAGGTTAGTACGGTCTAACCAGTGAATATTATATCCTGGAGGTAGTATCTCATTATCAGTAGTACTAGGTTAGTAGAGTCTAACCAGTGAATATTATATCCTGGAGGTAGTATCTCATTATCAGTAGTACTAGGTTAGTATGGTCTAACCAGTGAATATTATATCCTGGAGGTAGTATCTCATTATCAGTAGTACTAGGTTAGTATGGTCTAACCAGTGAATATTATATCCTGGAGGTAGTATCTCATTATCAGTAGTACTAGGTTAGTATGGTCTAACCAGTGAATATTATATCCTGGAGGTAGTATCTCATTATCAGTAGTACTAGGTTAGTACGGTCTAACCAGTGAATATTATATCCTGGAGGTAGTATCTCATTATCAGTAGTACTAGGTTAGTACGGTCTAACCAGTGAATATTATATCCTGGGTAGTATCTCATTATCAGTAGTACTAGGTTAGTATGGTCTAACCAGTGAATATTATATCCTGGAGGTAGTATCTCATTATCAGTAGTACTAGGTTAGTACGGTCTAACCAGTGAATATTATATCCTGGAGGTAGTATCTCATTATCAGTAGTACTAGGTTAGTATGGTCTAACCAGTGAATATTATATCCTGGAGGTAGTATCTCATTATCAGTAGTACTAGGTTAGTATGGTCTAACCGGTGAATATTATATCCTGGAGGTAGTATCTCATTATCAGTAGTACTAGGTTAGTATGGTCTAACCAGTGAATATTATATCCTGGAGGTAGTATCTCATTATCAGTAGTACTAGGTTAGTATGGTCTAACCGGTGAATATTATATCCTGGAGGTAGTATCTCATTATCAGTAGTACTAGGTTAGTACGGTCTAACCAGTGAATATTATATCCTGGAGGTAGTATCTCATTATCAGTAGTACTAGGTTAGTACGGTCTAACCAGTGAATATTATATCCTGGAGGTAGTATCTCATTATCAGTAGTACTAGGTTAGTATGGTCTAACCAGTGAATATTATATCCTGGAGGTAGTATCTCATTATCAGTAGTACTAGGTTAGTATGGTCTAACCGGTGAATATTATATCCTGGAGGTAGTATCTCATTATCAGTAGTACTAGGTTAGTATGGTCTAACCAGTGAATATTATATCCTGGAGGTAGTATCTCATTATCAGTAGTACTAGGTTAGTACGGTCTAACCAGTGAATATTATATCCTGGAGGTAGTATCTCATTATCAGTAGTACTAGGTTAGTATGGTCTAACCGGTGAATATTATATCCTGGAGGTAGTATCTCATTATCAGTAGTACTAGGTTAGTACGGTCTAACCGGTGAATATTATATCCTGGAGGTAGTATCTCATTATCAGTAGTACTAGGTTAGTACGGTCTAACCAGTGAATATTATATCCTGGAGGTAGTATCTCATTATCAGTAGTACTAGGTTAGTATGGTCTACTAAGTGAATATTATATCCTGGAGGTAGTATCTCATTATCAGTAGTACTAGGTTAGTACAGTCTAACCAGTGAATATTATATCCTGGAGGTAGTATCTCATTATCAGTAGTACTAGGTTAGTACGGTCTAACCAGTGAATATTATATCCTGGAGGTAGTATCTCATTATCAGTAGTACTAGGTTAGTACGGTCTAACCAGTGAATATTATATCCTGGAGGTAGTATCTCATTATCAGTAGTACTAGGTTAGTACGGTCTAACCAGTGAATATTATATCCTGGAGGTAGTATCTCATTATCAGTAGTACTAGGTTAGTACGGTCTAACCGGTGAATATTATATCCTGGAGGTAGTATCTCATTATCAGTAGTACTAGGTTAGTACGGTCTAACCGGTGAATATTATATCCTGGAGGTAGTATCTCATTATCAGTAGTACTAGGTTAGTATGGTCTAACCGGTGAATATTATATCCTGGAGGTAGTATCTCATTATCAGTAGTACTAGGTTAGTATGGTCTAACCAGTGAATATTATATCCTGGAGGTAGTATCTCATTATCAGTAGTACTAGGTTAGTACGGTCTAACCAGTGAATATTATATCCTGGAGGTAGTATCTCATTATCAGTAGTACTAGGTTAGTATGGTCTAACCAGTGAATATTATATCCTGGAGGTAGTATCTCATTATCAGTAGTACTAGGTTAGTATGGTCTAACCAGTGAATATTATATCCTGGAGGTAGTATCTCATTATCAGTAGTACTAGGTTAGTACGGTCTAACCAGTGAATATTATATCCTGGAGGTAGTATCTCATTATCAGTAGTACTAGGTTAGTACGGTCTAACCAGTGAATATTATATCCTGGAGGTAGTATCTCATTATCAGTAGTACTAGGTTAGTATGGTCTAACCAGTGAATATTATATCCTGGAGGTAGTATCTCATTATCAGTAGTACTAGGTTAGTATGGTCTAACCAGTGAATATTATATCCTGGAGGTAGTATCTCATTATCAGTAGTACTAGGTTAGTACGGTCTAACCAGTGAATATTATATCCTGGAGGTAGTATCTCATTATCAGTAGTACTAGGTTAGTACGGTCTAACCAGTGAATATTATATCCTGGAGGTAGTATCTCATTATCAGTAGTACTAGGTTAGTACGGTCTAACCAGTGAATATTATATCCTGGAGGTAGTATCTCATTATCAGTAGTACTAGGTTAGTACGGTCTAACCAGTGAATATTATATCCTGGAGGTAGTATCTCATTATCAGTAGTACTAGGTTAGTATGGTCTAACCAGTGAATATTATATCCTGGAGGTAGTATCTCATTATCAGTAGTACTAGGTTAGTACGGTCTAACCGGTGAATATTATATCCTGGAGGTAGTATCTCATTATCAGTAGTACTAGGTTAGTATGGTCTAACCAGTGAATATTATATCCTGGAGGTAGTATCTCATTATCAGTAGTACTAGGTTAGTATGGTCTAACCAGTGAATATTATATCCTGGAGGTAGTATCTCATTATCAGTAGTACTAGGTTAGTATGGTCTAACCAGTGAATATTATATCCTGGAGGTAGTATCTCATTATCAGTAGTACTAGGTTAGTATGGTCTAACCAGTGAATATTATATCCTGGAGGTAGTATCTCATTATCAGTAGTACTAGGTTAGTACGGTCTAACCAGTGAATATTATATCCTGGAGGTAGTATCTCATTATCAGTAGTACTAGGTTAGTATGGTCTAACCAGTGAATATTATATCCTGGAGGTAGTATCTCATTATCAGTAGTACTAGGTTAGTATGGTCTAACCGGTGAATATTATATCCTGGAGGTAGTATCTCATTATCAGTAGTACTAGGTTAGTACAGTCTAACCAGTGAATATTATATCCTGGAGGTAGTATCTCATTATCAGTAGTACTAGGTTAGTATGGTCTAACCAGTGAATATTATATCCTGGAGGTAGTATCTCATTATCAGTAGTACTAGGTTAGTACGGTCTAACCAGTGAATATTATATCCTGGAGGTAGTATCTCATTATCAGTAGTACTAGGTTAGTACGGTCTAACCAGTGAATATTATATCCTGGAGGTAGTATCTCATTATCAGTAGTACTAGGTTAGTATGGTCTAACGGTGAATATTATATCCTGGAGGTAGTATCTCATTATCAGTAGTACTAGGTTAGTACGGTCTAACCAGTGAATATTATATCCTGGAGGTAGTATCTCATTATCAGTAGTACTAGGTTAGTATGGTCTAACCAGTGAATATTATATCCTGGAGGTAGTATCTCATTATCAGTAGTACTAGGTTAGTACGGTCTAACCAGTGAATATTATATCCTGGAGGTAGTATCTCATTATCAGTAGTACTAGGTTAGTACGGTCTAACCAGTGAATATTATATCCTGGAGGTAGTATCTCATTATCAGTAGTACTAGGTTAGTACGGTCTAACCAGTGAATATTATATCCTGGAGGTAGTATCTCATTATCAGTAGTACTAGGTTAGTACGGTCTAACCGGTGAATATTATATCCTGGAGGTAGTATCTCATTATCAGTAGTACTAGGTTAGTATGGTCTAACCAGTGAATATTATATCCTGGAGGTAGTATCTCATTATCAGTAGTACTAGGTTAGTACGGTCTAACCAGTGAATATTATATCCTGGAGGTAGTATCTCATTATCAGTAGTACTAGGTTAGTATGGTCTAACCAGTGAATATTATATCCTGGAGGTAGTATCTCATTATCAGTAGTACTAGGTTAGTACGGTCTAACCGGTGAATATTATATCCTGGAGGTAGTATCTCATTATCAGTAGTACTAGGTTAGTACGGTCTAACCAGTGAATATTATATCCTGGAGGTAGTATCTCATTATCAGTAGTACTAGGTTAGTACGGTCTAACCAGTGAATATTATATCCTGGAGGTAGTATCTCATTATCAGTAGTACTAGGTTAGTATGGTCTAACCAGTGAATATTATATCCTGGAGGTAGTATCTCATTATCAGTAGTACTAGGTTAGTACAGTCTAACCGGTGAATATTATATCCTGGAGGTAGTATCTCATTATCAGTAGTACTAGGTTAGTATGGTCTAACCAGTGAATATTATATCCTGGAGGTAGTATCTCATTATCAGTAGTACTAGGTTAGTATGGTCTAACCAGTGAATATTATATCCTGGAGGTAGTATCTCATTATCAGTAGTACTAGGTTAGTACGGTCTAACCAGTGAATATTATATCCTGGAGGTAGTATCTCATTATCAGTAGTACTAGGTTAGTATGGTCTAACCAGTGAATATTATATCCTGGAGGTAGTATCTCATTATCAGTAGTACTAGGTTAGTACAGTCTAACCGGTGAATATTATATCCTGGAGGTAGTATCTCATTATCAGTAGTACTAGGTTAGTACGGTCTAACCAGTGAATATTATATCCTGGAGGTAGTATCTCATTATCAGTAGTACTAGGTTAGTACGGTCTAACCAGTGAATATTATATCCTGGAGGTAGTATCTCATTATCAGTAGTACTAGGTTAGTACAGTCTAACCGGTGAATATTATATCCTGGAGGTAGTATCTCATTATCAGTAGTACTAGGTTAGTATGGTCTAACCGGTGAATATTATATCCTGGAGGTAGTATCTCATTATCAGTAGTACTAGGTTAGTATGTTCTAACCGGTGAATATTATAGCCTGGAGGTAGTATCTCATTATCAGTAGTACTAGGTTAGTACGGTCTAACCAGTGAATATTATATCCTGGAGGTAGTATCTCATTATCAGTAGTACTAGGTTAGTACGGTATAACCAGTGAATATTATATCCTGGAGGTAGTATCTCATTATCAGTAGTACTAGGTTAGTATAGTCTAACCAGTGAATATTATATCCTGGAGGTAGTATCTCATTATCAGTAGTACTAGGTTAGTATGGTCTAACCAGTGAATATTATATCCTGGAGGTAGTATCTCATTATCAGTAGTACTAGGTTAGTATGGTCTAACGGTGAATATTATATCCTGGAGGTAGTATCTCATTATCAGTAGTACTAGGTTAGTATGGTCTAACCGGTGAATATTATAGCCTGGAGGTAGTATCTCATTATCAGTAGTACTAGGTTAGTACAGTCTAACCAGTGAATATTATATCCTGGAGGTAGTATCTCATTATCAGTAGTACTAGGTTAGTATGGTCTAACTGGTGAATATTATATCCTGGAGGTAGTATCTCATTATCAGTAGTACTAGGTTAGTATGGTCTAACCGGTGAATATTATAGCCTGGAGGTAGTATCTCATTATCATTAGTATTTGGTTTTAGCCAGGTTTCCGTAAGGCACATAATGTCTGGGGAGTGGGTTGATAAGAGAGCGTGGAGGTTGGGAATTTTATTGTTGATATTTCTAATATTTAGGTGAAATGCAAGGAGGGAACCAGTGGGAGAAGAAAGAGGTAGCTTGACTGTTGGGGTTGTGGTAGGGGAGTAAAAGTTATTAGGTGTGTGTGGGCCAGGGTTGGGATGAATGTCTCCATGCATTATTAGGTTATAGTGACAGGATACATGAAGCCTTAGGAGTTTATTTATAAATTGTATATAGTCTTTGTCTTTGGGATTATATTTAGTAGCTTTATAGGGTTGATATTTAGTTGAGTGTGGTAGGTTGGGTGTGCAGAGGATGATAAACTGTTTGGTCTTATGTGTAAAGTCATAGGTAATTGTTTGACCATTTGGGTAGTGAATACCACAGTCAAGTTTTTGTTCATAGGCAGTAAGGTGGTAAACTAGAAGTAGTAGGGGCAGTAAGGTTGTTGAGTCTTTCAGCTTTTCCCAGTTAGGGGTCGCCACAGTGGAACTCCGGTCCGCTAATGATTGGTAGTTGATTTTTACGTGCCGAGTTACCAGCCCTGATGCACAACCTTCAACGAAGGTACGCCCATTCACGCATGTTTCCACGTAGAGGGGCAGTAAGGTAATTAGTATTATTTTACTTGTTTGCATTTGTAAGGGGACTGGCCAGTTATGATGGTTGGTTATGCTAACAAGGTGTGGTGGAAGTAAGAGAAGGAAAAGGATCAAGGGGATAGGGTTGTGGTGATGTAAGGGGCACGGATTGGTAAGTAGCACAAGGGGAGTGGCTAAACTTGGTTTAAATCTAGCAGTAGTGGGGGCGGGTGGAAATTGGGGGTAGGGAGGAAAGTGGAGCAGGCCCGTGAGTAGCGAAGGCAAGCGTAGTGGGGCTAACACTGACGCTAAGTGTTTCCCTAGGCTTTGGTAAGTATGGTGGTATTTAAAACTAACTGTGTTTGGCCTGTTTCATTACACTGTTTTGAAAATGATTTTATGTTGCACAAATAATAGACAGATGCTTAGTCTTAATTTTATACACTTGCAGGATATCTCATTAGCTGCAGGGTATAATTTGAGAGCTATGTGTGGGAGAGCAGAGAGAAATCACAATGATTATGTTAGGTTTAGGAAATATTCATCCATTACTGATGGGTGTTGGTTCCGTCCTTGGAACTAAATCGACCATTATAACAAGCTAGCACCAGCCAAAAAAACTCTCGAGCTAAGGTTTTATCCATAGTGCCCCTCCCTACATACCTCAGATTGCGTTTGCCTGTAAGGAAGGAAGAAAGAAAGAAAGAAAGAAAGAAAGGAGAGTCTTTATCTGAGCAACTTTCCTATCATAGGCTAAGACCATATTCGAACCTCGAGGTGTTTTTTGGAGGGGGTTGGGGGGTGGGTTGTAATGAAGGAATGAAGATCAACAACTCAGATGGAACATTATGGTAAGAACATAACTTCTTTATTTGATGTTGTTAATCTTCATTCATTCCTTACTGATGGGACAAAGTCCCTAGATACTTTGTTTCCTGGGAGACCCTATGGAAGGATATTCCTGAATACCATTGAACCAAAGGAAGCACTCCCCCTGGACACCATATCCAATTTGTAATGCAAGATAAAGGTATGAGGAGTGGCCCATATTGCTGTTGCACAAACATCAACCATGGAAACCCTTGCATGGAAGGCAACAGACACTGCAATAGATCTGGTTGAATGCACTTTGACTGTAGATGGTAGGAAGCTTTGTTTCATTAATAAATAAAGCTAATGCAATCTCTCAACGATTTAGATAAAGTAAATTTGGAAACAGGTCTTCCCAATCTTGGTCCTGAGAATGATACAAATAACTGGTCAGATTTCTGTAATGATTTAGTTCTGTTAAGATAAAAACACAATTGTCTATGCATGTCAAGCAAATGTAGTGAATATTCTCCATTATTAGAAAATGTTGGAAAGAAAACTGGTAGTTCAATCATTTGATTAATAGTCAAGTCAGAAATAACTTTGGGTAAAAAGGAGAGATTAGTCTGGAGTGACACTGTCCTTATGTAACACTATGTAAGGATGTTTTATGCATAAAGCTTGAAACTTAGAAATTTGTCTTGCTGAGGTAATGGCCACCAAGAACAAAGTTTTCCAGGATAAGACTTTCAGATTGCAATTGGCAGCAGATTAAAAGGGGTGAGGGGAGTCCAGGATTGTAGAACTAATATCAAACTCCAGGGCTTGATTGGCTGTTGGAAGGGGGGGGGCTAATGTATGTAACACCTATGAAAAAGGTCTTACAGAGGCGGTGTGAAATCAAGGAAGAGTCCTTGAAACCATTATGGAAAATGGAGATTGCCACCAAGTGTACTCAAATAGTTGAAGTTGCAGCTCCTGAATGATGGAGATTAGATTAATAATCTAGCACCATAGAAAGCAGAACCAAAAAAGGGTTCACTCCCTTTTTATGAGACCAAATTATGAATCTTTACAACTTGCTTAGATAAAGTTTCCTGGTGGATGGTTTATGGGAAGCCAGAAGAATGTGGTGGACAGGGGAGGATAGATTGCTTTGCCTGGCAATTACTGGAATTGAATGAAACAAGGTGTCAGCTTGAGGCTAGATATGTTCGGATGTATCAACCCCTGTGGGTGTGACAGCAATTCTGGAGTTGGATCCAGAATCCACGATTGATATACTAAGTGAGGCCAAAGAAAGGGAAAACAAATTTTTCAGGGCCAGTAGGGTTACTCTGCTTTTCAACCAAAAACCCTTCTTTAATAATTGTGGGATCAGAGGAAGGGGTGGATAATCATAAAGAAGTCCCGTGGGCCAATCATGCACAAAAGCATCCCTCGGAGACTTCCACTGCAGGGGAATTAGGGCAAAATAGCTGCTGAATTTCTGATTTGCAGGGAATGTGAAGAGATTGCAGCAAGGCTGGCCCCAGTGACTGAAAATATTCGCCACTATGACAGGATTGAAGGACCACTTGTGAGGCATGCTCAAATTTTAAATCCCCAGGAATGTGCATTGCTATCAGAAAGCGGTTGGAAGCTATTGCCCATTGCCAAATTCTCATGGCCTCTCAACACAATGGGTAGGACTTGGCTCCCCCTTGTTTGTTGATATACCAGACTACTGACATGTTATCAGAGTGGATGGCAATCATTCCTGAAAGGAGAACAGGTTGAAATGCTTGTGATACTAAAAGCACTGCCCTCAATTCTAGAACATTGATATGCAGGTTTGCCTCCATGGGTGACCAAGTGCCTTGGACTGTCTTTGCCTGGAAATGCCCCCTCACACCCAATCATGGAGGCATCCAC
The DNA here is from genome assembly GCF_019279795.1 of Protopterus annectens. Classification (NCBI taxonomy): domain Eukaryota; kingdom Metazoa; phylum Chordata; order Ceratodontiformes; family Protopteridae; genus Protopterus; species Protopterus annectens. Next base: position 5,748,751 of record NC_056729.1, read on the forward strand.
AGTCACTATGGCTCTGGGATGAGAAAGGGTGACTCCATAGGTGCTCTTCTGGCTTCCTCCACCAAAATAAATCTTGTTTGCACTGATTTGTTATTCTGATTTGAAAGTACATAGGATGAGTCAAAGGGGACCACTGCATTAGCCAAAGCCACTGTATAAGTCTCATGTGCAGTCTTGCCAGTGGAACAATTGTTATCAATGCTGCCATTGACCCTAGTAGTTGGAGGACAGCCCGAGCCAGAGCTTTGTCCTGACAGAGTATCACCCGGAGTTGAGACCTGATTCGTTCCAGCCTGTGGAGTGGGAGGAAGACTAGGCAAGACTGAGTCTCGAAAGTTGCCCCTATGAACTTCAGTCTTTGAGAAAGAGTCAACTTGCATTTGTCTTTAAAAACACAAAAACAACAGAAAAAAAACGCAAATGCTAACCAATAAAAGAAAAAGCGGTTCAGGCACACCAGAAAACATCTCACAGTTAATTTATTGCAGTAAAAGTCCACACAAGCACTTTTACCATGACACAATACAGGGCTTTATCAAGTGAATAAAACACATACAATTACAGCCATTTAAATGCCCTGTTTCTCAAAAAAGGCATCAAAATGTCTTTAAGGTATATAAACTCAATCACTATATACTTAAATAAATAACAAGCAATTCACATGTTTTCTATAATACAATATCTTAAAAAACATAAAACATTAATAAATATTTCAGATACTCAATGAAATGGGTTAAAGTAAAGCGGACCAAAGAAGGTTTGGAATTTTTCTATGCAATTCTTAATGAGAAAAGCTCCTCACTCAATTTGGAAGTATATGTATTAGTTGAACTCATGAGGATAGTATTAGAGAACAACTATATCTACTTTGAGGGGGAGACTTTCAAACAGATTAGAGGTGTAGCTATGGGGGCAGCTTGTGTACCCATATACGCCAACCTAGTACTTTTGAAATGGGAAATTATGTATGTATTTAATTGTGATCATTGGAAATACATCAAACTATATTGGCATTTTTGGGATGATATTTGTGTTATATGGGATGGACTTGACCCATTTCACTGAGCTTCTGAACACTACTACACATTTCTTAAGATTTACATATAAATATGATAGGACTTGGATTGATTACTTAGATGTGAGAGTGGACAAGTCTGAAGGATGGTTAAAGTCTGGGATACATAGAAAAAGTACATTTAGTAATTCCTATCTTCACTACACTAGTGCGCACCCTTGGAAACAAAAGAGAAGTATTGTGAAAGGTCAGATGGTCAGAGCAGCTAGGATGACCTCCAAGAGAAATGACTTCTTGGATGAAATTGAGCTGATTTCCAAATTATTTAATGACAGGGGGTACCCTGTAAGTTTAATTGAGGAGGTAGCATTGGAAGTTATTGAGGGGTGAGTGTCAAATATGTTCCCTTACTAGGTGAAACTCAACAAATCCTTTCATGTCATAGGGGTGGTGATGAGCAATATTTCACAAGGGCATTGGTGATTCAATATAGCCATGCTTCACAGGAGATTAAGGACTTGATTAAGAACAATTGGAAAATGTTAAAATTTAACCAAGACATTGTGCAAAAATAGGTTAGAGTCCTAGATTTGTTTATAAGACGGGTACTAATTAAAAAAAATTTTTTGAAAGAAACAGGAATGAGGTAAAACATCAGGGTGATTTTGTAACCAGAAAATGTGGGAGATATGGGTACTGCAAATACATTATTGCTAAGGAACAAATAATGTTGGATAATAATGTGGAGTGTTATACATTGTAGGAGGGGCAACTGTATGACTAAGGGTATAGTTTGCTTGGCCTTATGTAAGGACTGTCCTAGTTTTTATGTGGGGAAATCTGAAAAAGCACTGGGAAAGTGTATTTACGAACGCATATGACATTAAGAAGAAGAATCTGAACAATGCTCTTTACAGGCACCTCTCTTCACAGCCTAATCATACTGGATTTCTTTTTGGAATTTTGGAACAGGTCTGTGTGGATCCTAGGGGAGGTGACTGGGAGAACTGGCTCAGTTGTAGGGAAACCTACTGGCAAGTTAAGCTTAATGCAACTAACCCCCCAGGTCTGAATGACCATATTTTTATTAAGCCATATTTAATAAAGAAGGCTAGAAAATGTTAACATTGGTATATTTTGTACTCCTACATAGGTTCATAGGTTCATACTAGGCTATCTGCCCTAGGGCATTTATAAGCCTAGCCAGAGTGTGTTTGGCTTTCGCCAACCATTTTAAATTAATTTTGCTATGCCCTTTTTTGAGGTTAGTATACTGTGCCTCTGTCTAACAGTGACACAGAAGTGATACCCGGGGTAAACCTACAATCTCCCATCCACTCATCAAGATTCCTCTTGAAGAGAGTCAATGAGGGACTCTGCCTAACCTGGACTGGGATTTTATTCCAGAGTGAAGGGAGCCTCTGGGTTATGTATCTGTCCCTCCATCATGTCCTATTTATTTCAGTGCTGAGGTTCAAGTCTCTCGAGCGCGTAGCTCGATGGGATTTGGATTTTCTGAGGTGCAGCATGTCCATTAATTCTGGGTTGGACATGGCTTTATACGTCAGGCACAGATTGCCTCTGAGCAGGCGGTATGCCACTGAGTAGAGCTGGAGTTTCTTTAACCGGGCAGCATATGGCATCTGTTTGAGCCCTATGATCCTCTTGGTGAGGTACTTTTGGGGTCTTTCCAGTTGCTGCAGGTGTCTGGTAAGGTACATCCTGAAAGGAGTATTGTACTCAATTATGGACCTGATGAGGGATGAGTAAAGAGGCACGATGACCTCCCCTGATCTAGATGTGAATCCATTCATGATTAGGTGGGCTATATAAAATGTTTTTCTAACCACCTTGGCCACGTGGTTGTCAAATGAGAGATTGCTATCAACTTGGGTCCCCAGGTCCCTAATTACTTCTTTTGTACTTAATGGATTACCACCTATGTGGTAATTTGTGGGCACTTTGTTTTGCCAAAGGGATGACTATACACTTTTTGGCATTTAGCTTGAGGCCATGGCTCTGGCACCAGTTGTCTGTTTCTATGAGGCCCTTTTGGAGGATGCTTGTGTTGGCTGGAAAGTCGATTATGGCACCCAGTTTGCAGTCATCTGCGAACTTAGTCAGCCACAGTCCTTCCGTGTTGGCCTGTACCTCCGAGAAATATATACCAAACAAGAGAGGTCCCAGGACTGAGCCTTGTGGGACACCACTTGTAACTGGTTTGGAGTCTGACATGGCTCCAGCAATTCTAACCATGTGGGTTCTGTCCTTGAGCCAGTTTGCAACCCATCTAGTGACATAGGGGTTTATATTTAAGCTGGTGAGCTTATCTATAATGCCCGAGTGGGGTATTGTATCGAAGGCTTTTGCAAGGTCCAGGTAGGCTGTGTGGACCACCTTCCCCTCGTCAATGGCCTTGGTGACTGTTTCAAAGAAATCAACCAGGTTTAAGAGGCAGGATCTGCCCTTAACAGAGCCGAACTGGGTAGGATCCAGTGTCTGTAGGTCCCCAATATCTTTATTTATGAGGTCCATGATGATCCTTTCCATAGCTTTGCAGACCAAGCTAGTCAGGCTTATGGGGTGATAGTTTCCAGGATCTGTTGAGGCACCACCTTTGTGGAGAGGGACCACTGTTGCTGTATGCCACTCTTTGGGTACATATCCTGTAGAAAGGCTAAGATTGAACAGCAGTTTTATGTTTGGGTTTAGCTCTTCTTGGAGTTCATGTAGGATGCAGCCCGGGACACCGTCTGGTCCCATTGATGCTGTGTTTTTTGCTTTGGAGAGGACAGCTCTTACCTGAGCATCTGAAATGTCAGGGGGGCAGCACTCTGCTGGGATAAATATTTGCCCTTTTGGTGGGGAGGGGGGAGAAGTTTGCGCTGAACCTGTCAGCTAGGATGTTGGCAATGTCTGTGGGTTCGGTGCATTTTTTGTCATTTTGGACTAATTCTGAGCATATCTGGGAATTCCCACCCAGGTTCCTAACATAACTAAAGAAAGCCTTGTGATTATCCTTAGTGTCCTGTGCAATTTTTCTCTCGAAGCTGGCCTTAGATGATTTTATGAGTGCCCGTAGTTTTTTGCTAATACTGATCAGAGATGCCTTCCCTTTTTGGGATTTTGCTCTATCATGTAGTAGCTTCCTCCTTCTATTGTATAGTTTGTTTATGGCTGGGGTCCACCAGACAGGACGTCTGCCTTTTTAGGATTGGGTCTTGGTTTTATTTGGGATTGCATGATCCATGCATTCCTGAAGGTGTTCATAGAATGAGTTTATAAAGGATTCTGCGGTCTGGGCTGTATTTTCCACAGGCCCAGGGGCTTTGAAGGATTCCACCTTGGTTTTGAGGAGTGTGAAATTTGCTTTAGAGAAGTTTTTCACTGTGGTTTTCAGGGCAGGGGGTGAAGTCGGGATGTGAATATCCAGTGAGAATAGTTTATTGTCTGATCTTACCAGTGAGGGATACACTTCTGGTCTGGAGCATAGAGTCCCCATGTTGGTGATGATAAGGTCCAGTATGTTTTCCCCTCTTGTGGGAGTGGTAACAAGTTGTTCCATAGCATTTGAGTTTATAAATTCTAGGAACCTTTGGGCTAGGGTGTTGGAGCTAGAGTAATGCTCCCAGTCTATGTTTGGGTAGTTGAAGTCGCCCAATATAATGGTGTTTGGAGATACCTTCATATTTTCCAGTGTTCTCAGAAAGGCCGAGTGGGGTTCCTGGGTTTGGGAGGGTGGTCTGTAGCAGGCTATAAACTGGAAGGCAGTTTTACCCACTGTTAGTTGCACATGGATAGTCTCTGATGCTTTGTGCTGTGCCACCAACCTGGAGGTGTGGGTATCTTTGACGAATATTGATACTCCCCCTCCTTTTGTGGTACTGTCCAAGTTTTGGGGCCTAAAAGCATGGTATGAGGTATAACCTGGTAGTGCTGGGGTGCTCTCTGGAGCCTTGAACCAGGTTTCTGTTACTGCACAGATATCGATTTTCTCCATGCTAAGGAGAGTATCGAGTGCGTGCATCTTGAGGTTTAGACTTCTGACATTGAGTAGCATTACTCTTAGTTTCTTATCCCTTGAGATACCTATGGAGGTGGGTTTGTCTTTTGAGCCTTGCCTAAAAAAGGCACTATGGGGGTAGCAAGAGCATTTGCCAATATCCAAAAGCCCAGGGGTGACAGGTGCAAGCCGTCCCTAGCGAAGCATAGTGGCTTGTCGAGCATGTCATCCCAGGCTGACAGGCATTGGATCCCCTTTAAATGACACCAATACTTAAGCCAATTGTTGAAATTGATCATCTTGTCTTCATATTGTGGCATCATTCTTGGTGAGGGTAAGATGCTACTCAAGGTCAGGGTCATACCGGCCTGGGCTACACGCTCAGAGAGCTCCTCTATGTCTCGTTTCATGTAGTCCAGGGAGATACGTCTCAGGTCATTCACACCAGCATGGACAATGACTGAGTCATATTTGTACTTGCCTTGGAGTGACCTGAGTGCTTGTGTTATGTGGCGGATCCTAGCACCCGACAGGCAGCTCACCGTGACCTTCTCCTTGTTCAGCCTGGTGAGCGGGACGTCAGTGTACCTGACGATAGAGTCACCTATTACAAGTGTATCAGGTGAGTTGTTTAGCCTTAAGGGCTGTGACTGTTCGGCACACTGGCTTTGTGAGCTATGTGTTGCACGTGTTTTGTTTTGGGGTAGCGGTTGCTTGGGTGTCTGCTTTGGAGGTCTCTGCTGCTTAGGTAGATTTTTATTTAGAGCCTCCAAGTGTGTTTTTGTGTGTTTATGTGTTTGGTTTGCTGTCGTGGTAGGTCTATGTGAGACTGGAATTGTAGTGAGTGTGGTTTCCTTCTCCTCCTGACTGGTTTCCCCAGTACTGAGTTGAGAGAGCTTAGCCTCAAGTATGGCTATATGGTTGCATCTCTCACATGTGTTGGAATTTGTTGGGAGGAGGAGAGGGTTGTCTGTGTACATGAGGCAGTTGTAACATTGCCTCAAGATTCCCAGATTCACCAGCTGGACCGGAGAGGAGATTGACAACTGACCTTTGGACATGCTAGAATAGTATTGGGAATTCCTTTATAATTGAAGAAAAAGGGCCAATGGGGAACGAGGTACTCAAGGGGAGTTTGTGAGGGTGTAGTGTTTTTAATATTTTAGTGCTGACTTATATAATCGCTTTAGTGAGCAAGTGCCAGGTAACTTAAATGCAATGTGTTTCAGGTAACTTAAATGCAAAAACGACAAACAGTAACTTTCTTTCAAGTGAAACAAGGAAATAAGTACAGTAAGCAATGCAGATATCACTAGGGATCCACAGAAGCGCTGAAAAGCCACATTTTAGGTGGAATTAGCATTTCAGGGAAATAACAAGCAAACAAACAAGCAGCATACAAATAAAGCTAGATTCAGCAGGCCTGGATCTAGTCTATGCTAGAGCAAACAAGGTGTACCAATTTCAGTAAGAAACAGTTCAAATATGCAGGCACTATAAGCCTTTAACCAGAAATTCCCAGCTCAGAAGGGCAGATTCCAGCCTCTCCTCCCACAAGAGTGCAGACCACGAACCTTCTTAATGTAAAATAACTGGCATGAAACCCAAGTGCTTAAACCAGAACTAATACACTTTTAGAATCACAGACACTGAGCCCTCAATCAGCAGTTCCCAACTTAGAAGGATGTAAGCTACCTGTCCTGCCACCACAGTACAGGCCACAAACCTTCCTAATGTAAAACAACTGGTCTGAAGCCCAAGTGCTTAATCCAAAAGACTTAGAATGATAGCTACACTTTAATCAAGTTACTACCAAGCAGTAATAAATACAATTGAATACTTTAAAGAATGCCTGGATTAGTGCTCAAGTTATACAAACAAAGCTAGATTCAGCAGGCCTGGATCTAGTCTATGCTACAGCAAACAAGGTGTACCAATTTCAGTAAGAAGCAGTTCAAATATGCAGGCACTATAAGCCTTTAACCAGAAATTCCCAGCTCAGAAGGGCAGAGTCCAGCCTCTTCTCCCACAAGAGTGCAGACCACAAACCCTTTTAATGTAAAATAACTGGCCTGAAGCCCAAGTGCTTAAACCAGAATTAATACACTTTTAGAATAACAGACACTGAGCCCTCAATCATCAGTTCCCAACTTAGAAGGATGTAAGCTACCTGTTCTGCCACTACAGTGCAGACCACAAACCTTCTTAATGTAAAACAACTGGCGTGAAGCCCAAGTGCTTAAACCAGAATTAATACACTTTTAGAATAACAGACACTGAGCCCTCAATCAGCAGTTCCCAACTTAGAAGGATGTAAGCTACCTGTCCTGCCACCACAGTGCAGGCCACAAACCTTCCTAATGTAAAACAACTGGTCTGAAGCCCAAGTGCTTAATCCAAAAGACTTAGAATGATAGCTACACTTTAATAGCTACACTTTAATCAAGTTACTGCCAATCAGTAATAAATACAATTGAATACTTTAATGAATTCCTGGATTAGTACTCAGGTTATACAAACAAAATTAGATTCAGCAGGCCTGGATCTAGTCTATGCTACAGCAAATAAGGTGTACCAATTTCAGTAAGAAGCAGTTTAGATATGCAGGCACTATAAGCCTTTAACCAGAAATTCCCAGCTAGAAGGGCAGAGTCCAGCCTCTCCTACCACAAGAGTGCAGACCACGAACCCTTTTAATGTAAAATAACTGGCCTGAAGCCCAAGTGCTTAAAATAGAATTAATACACTTTTAGAATAACAGACACTGAGCCCTCAATCAGCAGTTCCCAACTTAGAAGGATGTAAGCTACCTGTCCTGCCACCACAGTGCAGACCACAAACCTTCCTAATGTAAAACAACTGGTCTGAAGCCCAAGTGCTTAAACTAAAAGGCTTAGAATGAGTTACACCAAGCAGTAATAAATACAATTGAGTACTTTTAAGATGACGCAAAATCAAAATAAAGTAGGAAGAAACACAAATACAGTAAAAGCAGATTTTTTTTTTTGAGTGAGCAAATGAGATGGGCCCAGGAGTTACAGGACAGAAACAAGTGCAAATGCAGGCCTTCAAATTAGAAAGATGAGAGAGATGGAAGACCGCCCAAAAGGCCAATAACTACAAATTCTGGGGCAGAACCACTCCTTATGTGGTAGACAGGTTACCTAGTGCTTACCACTCCCACTGATAAGCTAGAAGGCTTCCCTCCAACATAGAAAGGCTTGGGGGCTCAGAAGCTTACAAATCATCCTGGACACAGCAAATCTGTATCTGGAACACTAATTACAGGAAATGTAGGAAACAGGCTTACATTTTTTTTTTCAGAAAAGTAGCAAAAACAGTAGTAAAAACAATTCACATGCAGTGTAAGCTGGCACACTTGAGTATGTAGCAATATTAGTCCACACACAGTTTGAAAAAATGTAATTAAATTAAAAAGGACTAAAAGCAAGTGCAGAAAGGGTTTATTAGGTAGAATGCGGTAAAGAGATGGGACTGGGGGAGTGTCATAGATCAAATCTACAGTGGGGCGGGCACTGCAAAAGCCACCAAATTTAAACTACTACCAGAACAGGGAGGGTGGGAAAAGTTTCAACAGAGATGTGAGGAATCAGAGTGCAAATTATAAAACCCAAAAATATATACTGATCTCTGTATATTTGCAGAACACTAAGACAACAGATATATAAGCAACAATTTAGCTCTATAATACAGAAAATACAGAAAAATATACTCAGCTCTATATATTTGCAGAAATCTTGTAAGGCTGTTCCACTTTAAATGCAGACTGCTGCTATTAACAGTTCAAATTAAGGGAACCTTGAGTTAACAACACAGAAGCAACAGAAGCCACAATGAGGGGTGGGAAAAGTTTCAACAGAGATGTGAGGAATCAGAGTGCAAATTATAAAACCCAAAAAATATATACTGATCTCTGTATATTTGCAGAACACTAAGACAACAGATATATAAGCAACAATTTAGCTCTATAATACAGAAAATACAGAAAAATATACTCAGCTCTATATATTTGCAGAAATCTTGTAAAGCTGTTCCACTTTAAATGCAGACTGCTGCTATTAACAGTTCAAATTAAGGGAACCTTGAGTTAACAACACAGAAGCAACAGAAACCACAATGAGGGGGGTGGAGAAAAGTTTCAACAGAGATGTGAGGAATCAGAGTGCAAATTATAAAACCCAAAAAATATATACTGATCTCTGTATATTTGCAGAACACTAAGACAACAGATATATAAGCAACAATTTAGCTCTATAATACAGAAAATACAGAAAAATATACTCAGCTCTATATATTTGCAGAAATCTTGTAAGGCTGTTCCACTTTAAATGCAGACTGCTGCTATTAACAGTTCAAATGAAGGGAACATTGAGTTAACAACACAGAAGCAACAGAAACCACAATGGGGGGTGGGGATAAGTTTCAACAGAGATGTAAGGAATCAGAGTGCAAATTATAAAACCCAAAAAATATATACTGATCTCTGTATATTTGCAGAACACTAAGACAACAGATATATAAGCAACAATGTAGCTCTATAATACAGAAAATACAGAAAAATATACTCAGCTCTATATATTTGCAGAAATCTTGTAAGGCTGTTCCACTTTAAATGCAGACTGCTGCTATTAACAGTTCAAATGAAGGGAACCTTGAGTTAACGACACAGAAGCAACAGAAACCACAATGAGGTGGGTGGGGAAAAGTTTCAACAGAGATGTGAGGAATCAGAGTGCAAATTATAAAACCCAAAAAATATATACTGATCTCTGTATATTTGCAGAACACTAAGACAACAGATATATAAGCAACAATTTAGCTCTATAATACAGAAAATACAGAAAAATATACTCAGCTCTATATATTTGCAGAAATCTTGTAAAGCTGTTCCACTTTAAATGCAGACTGCTGCTATTAACAGTTCAAATTAAGGGAACCTTGAGTTAACAACACAGAAGCAACAGAAACTACAATGAGGGGGGGTGGAGAAAAGTTTCAACAGAGATGTGAGGAATCAGAGTGCAAATTATAAAACCCAAAAAATATATACTGATCTCTGTATATTTGCAGAACACTAAGACAACAGATATATAAGCAACAATTTAGCTCTATAATACAGAAAATACAGAAAAATATACTCAGCTCTATATATTTGCAGAAATCTTGTAAGGCTGTTCCACTTTAAATGCAGACTGCTGCTATTAACAGTTCAAATTAAGGGAACCTTGAGTTAACAACACAGAAGCAACAGAAACCACACTGAGGGGGTGGGGAAAAGTTTCAACAGAGATGTGAGAAATCAGAGTGCAAATTATAAAACCCAAAACATATATACTGATCTCTGTATATTTGCAGAACACTAAGACAACAGATATATACACAACAATTTAGCTCTATAATACAGAAAATACAGAAAAATATACTCAGCTCTATATATTTGCAGAAATCTTGTAAGGATGTTCCACTTTAAATGCAGACTGCTGCTATTAACAGTTCAAATTAAGGGAACCATGAGTTAACAACACAGAAGCAACAGAAACCACAATGAGGGGGGTGGGGAAAAGTTTCAACAGAGATGTGAGGAATCAGAGTGCAAATTATAAAACCCAAAAATATATACTGATCTCTGTAGATTTGCAGAACACTAAGACAACAGATATATAAGCAACAATTTAGCTCTATAAAACAGAAAATGCAGAAAAATATACTCAGCTCTATATATTTGCAGAAATCTTGTAAGGCTGTTCCACTTTAAATGCAGACTGCTGCTATTCATGACATTTATTAATGTTTTATGTTTTTTAAGAGATTGTATTATAGAAAAAATGTGAATTACTTGTTAATTATTTAAGTATGTAGTGATTGAGTTTTTAGGACATTTTGGCACCTTTTTTTGAGAAATAGGGTATTTAAATGGCTGTAATTGTATGCATTTATTCACTTGATAAAGCCCTGCATTGTATCAGGATGAATGCACTTGTGTGGAATTTTACTGCCATAAATGAACTGCGAGCTGTTTTCTGGTGTGCCCGAACCACTTTTTCTTTTATTACATTTGTCTTTGTTTACTGTTTTCCCTAAGTGTTCCATTAGTTGTAGGGTGTAATGTATAGCTGAAACCAGTAGATGCTTGGTTGGGGCGGTAAGGAGCCAATCGTCTAAATATGGAAACACTCAGAATCCTTGTAGTCTCAAGTGAGCTGTTACCACTGCCGTGCATTTGGTGAACACTCTGGGGGCTGTAGAGAGACCAAAGGGGAGTGCTCAGAATTGGTAGCGATTGGCTTCCAGCCAGAAGCAGAAGAATCTTCTGGAGCATTTGTCCATTTTTATGCTGTAATACACATCCTGAAGATCTGTCGAGCACATTCAATCATCTTTATCTAGAAACAGTAATATAGACTGAACTGTGAACATCCAGAATTTTGTTTGCTTGACAAATCTGTTTAGGATGCTGCAGTCCAGAAGTGGCCTCCAGAACCCTGTCTTTTTGGTACTAAAAAAACCTTGAGTAGAATCCAAATCCTATATGGTCGGGTGGGACTGTTTGGATGGCTCTTTTTTGAAGCAGTTTTTGAATTTCTTGATCTGCTGCTTCCCTTTGTCTGGGTGGAACATCAGGAATAGTCCTTAGTGGCCTTGGGTAAAGAATAAAAGGGATGTGATAACCTCTAGGAATTATTTTCTGCACCTTAAAATTTGTGGTTATTGTTAGCCAGGCAAGGTGGTGCAGAGAAAATCGTACCCTGACTGCTTCCAGAGGTAAGCAATCAGGCTGGTTTTCAGGAGTGTTGATAGGGCTGACCAGAGAAAGAATCTCTGGATCCCTGATTACATGGACCCCCTCTACCTCTCAAGGGGCATCTTCCAGTTGAGTTTCCCCCTCTACCCCAGGGGGAAAACTCGCCATGTGTATTGCAGAAAGGACCCTGAGATTTCTTGGACCACATCTTTCCACTCCTCTGATTCCTAGAATAGGTTCATTGGGGGGTGGAAAAACATACACCTATGGCAGACATGGTCTTACCATCCTTTTCACTCCTGGCTAAAGTGTCTTTTACCTTAGGACCTAAAAGAGAAGAGGCCTCTATGGGGGCATTAAGGAAGGAAGACTTAAAGGGATCCATAAAATCACATAGGCACATCCAGACTTGAGATTTTGTGACAACACCTGCACCTGCTGCTCTAGCTGCCCCTTCTGTAGAGAGAGAAATCAACTGCATGGATGAGTTAGAGATAGATTCGAGGGTGGCAAGCTGTGTGGCAACTTTGTCACGTACCTCATCAGAAAGTACTCCTGCCAGGGTTTCTGAGACTTCTGAGATTAGGTCTTTCTGAAACCAGGCAAAGTGTGCCAGATAGTTCAAGGACCAAATGGCAAAAGTCACTGAAGAAGAAACCCGCTTCCCCAGTCTATCACCTGAGACTCCCTGTTAGGAGGATGGAAGTAGAGCTCTCTTCGGTGAGGTTTTCTTAGTGGCTGCTGCCACAACCATAGCATTTACTGGTTTGCCCTTGGACCAGTGTGGGTTGCACTCTGGAAGAGAAAAATTTTGTCCAGTCTCCAGGGGATAGGTCAATGGTATCAGGACTCTTCCAGGCGTGCTGTATGATGAACTGAACCAGGTTATCTGCAGGTGACATCACCCAGGAAGTAGAGAGCCGAGCACTGAAAGCCTGCAAGACTACAGACTCCGAGGAGGAAGGAGTGGTGGACTTCTGGTCCCCCGCTGCTTCAGGGCCTTCAGGGTGGTGACCTTGGGGACCCTTCCTCTTCATCATAGTCTGTATGTTCTGTGAAGGATTCTTCAGGGGAATCCACATGCTTCCTCTTGCATGATCTCTTGTGAGGTACCTCCTGTGTGGGGACATCTGAGGAGGACGCTACAGCGTGGGTACCTTGTGGAAGGATGTCCTGAGATTCCCATGCCCAGTGTCCCTGAGTAGTGGGCTGTGTCAACTGCGGCTCAGAGGAAAGGTATATATGGGTCTCCAGAGCTAAAGGGACCAGCTGGGAGCCTGCAGAGTCAAGTTCCATCTTCCTCACCTGGATAACAGGTCCACCTGAAGAGGGATGAGAGCCCGGAACCAAGAAAGACAACCTCGGTACCGGGGTCTCACCCCGCTCCGACAAACTCCCTCTCATGGAAGGAGCCACAAGAGGACCAGGTTCCATCAAAGCAATCAAAACCATAGTAGACAGCACCATGGAAAAAACAGGTGCTGTACTATGGATCATGGTGCTGACAGACCAGTCTCGATCCTGAGGATGAACTGGCTCCAGGTTATTCAATAGCCAAAGGGTAGACTCCAGAGCTATGATAAGGTCTACCAATGGAGCCAAAGAAGCTGGAACCAGGGTTGGCATCAGTGTCAAAGGCTCAGATACCTCCAGGGAGGTCAAAGGAAGAAGATATGTAGGAATCCATAGAGAAAAATCCTTGGCTTCATGTGGGATGAAGGATTTGGAAGGCGCTGGAATTCTTCTGGCCACCAGGAGCTGATCCACTAGCCTCACTACATCCAGTTCTGAAAGGTTCATGGAGGAATAAGTGGTCATCAACCAAGAAAAAGTCAGGACACTCTAGAAATGGGCAGCATTGTTGTGCAAAAAATGGATCCACCGAAGGGGAATATCAGGTCCGAGGGGTTATTTCACATTTTGACACCAAGGTTGAAGGACCAGCATGATATATAGGTAGGGGGAATGTGACTGGAACTGGAACAAGTATTTTTGGTGCTAAAAGGGAGGTTGGTACTGTTGTCATAATCTGTGTCATAGTCGGAGCTTGGGGCATGAGTGCAAAGGATGGAACAGTAGCCAGCTGCTGAAGTGTCAGAACCAAGATGGCACCATGGAGGTGGTTTGATGCCCCAGTGTCGAGGAAGGTGGTGTCAATTTAGAAATTTTAGCTTTTGGCAACATTGATTTAGATTCACTGATGTGAGGAGAGGAGGGTAAAGATTTACTCCTCTTTTTATGTTCCTTCTTTGGAGGGGATGAGCCCTCCATCTCAGAGATAACCTCCACAAAAGGAGATTTAAGGAAACCTTTAAGCATAAGCTTATTTTAATATTCCACCAAAGTGTGGGAGCTAAATCCTTTACATATCTGACAAGGGGGTTTCACAGATAGGTGTGGCACCCCAAGACAGTAGACACAGACATATGGCTGTCCACATTAGGCATTTTCCTGTTGCATGGGTCACAGTGCTTGAAACCAGTTGTTCCCTTTTTTTCAGAAATATTAAGACCAAATATAAAATTTTATCCACAAAAATGGTCAAATCATAGAAACACACTCAGAACAACAGAGAAGAAATTGATTTTATTTCTTTAACAGTAGAGGGGAGAAAGGAGAAAGGGTAATACCAACAATGGTGCTGGGAATTACCTCGGAGGTAAGGGAAGGCCTGTACCAGCAATGGTACGAAGGGCACCAAACTTTGGAAAAAAGAGGAAAGGACTAGAGGGACTCTCACGCAGATAAGCACTAGTATATGATTAACAATAGGTTAATTAGGTATATGAAACAAAAAACAAGAAAGGTTTAAGAGGAGAAAAAAATTGAAACATTTGAAATGATTTAACTGAGAGCGGGCCTGACACATCTTGATTCAGTACATGGCAAACTGAGGTAATGTAGAAAGGGGCACTGTGGGTAAAAACCTTAGCTCAAGAGTTTTTTTGGCTGGCAGGAACTTGTTATAATGGCTGATTTGGTTCTGATGATGGAACCGGCACCCATCAGTAAGGAATGAATGAAGATTAACAACATCAGATAATATACTAGACACCCCCTACCAAAGTACAGAGTAGCAACATTATGCATTGCAGGAATGAATATTATGAGCAGGAAAGAGTACCATACATGCTTATCCAATACAAAAAATAATGTGGATAAATAACTGTGCACTAATAAAAAGAATGTATTAAATTTCCCGTAACTTCTTTACTGGTGCCTGTTCAAGTCTCTCATTTAATATCATTAAAATTTAAAAGCAACAAGTCAAGCAACACAAGTTGGTGACTCAAAATAAATACCAGCCTTGTAATACAGAAAATTTAATTTGACTATGGTTTACAACATTTAAAAAAAGAGAGAGAGAGAAAAAAACTTATCTTCACTAGAACACACTACCAGATACACACAATATTGTTCTAAGTAGAGTAAACCCTCAAGGGCAGCATAGGCTATAAACATCCTGAAGCTATTTGTTTTGACATGGCCTAAAACTTTTCTTTTCAGGTAGCAAAAATTACCTATATTTAATTAATGACATCAGACTTCTTTTACCATGAGCACTCATCTCATGCATCAATACTTCACTGCACAGCAAGGAAGCAATAAAATACAAGCATTATGATAAGATAAAGACACTATTTATGTGCAAAAAGCACTCCTAGTGAGCAGTACATATACAAGTTACCCCAACATACCACAATAGTGTAGATTGCTTGCCCACACAACCTGCCCTGTGGCTTTTAGTTTGTTTCATATATATATATATATATATATATATATATATATATATATATATATATATATATGTGTGTGTGTGTATGTATATATATATATATATATATATATATATATATATATATATATATATATATATATATATATATATGAGATCACTACTAAATATCGAATTACGGAATCCCGAGACTCTGTAAAGCTAAGACTAGAATCTCGAGATTCCGTGACCTCAAATGTAAAAAAAAATAATAAATGTAAAAAAAAAAAAAAGATTTAAACAGGGCTATGCATGGGGGGCAAGCCCCCCCTGCACCCCCACACCCTCCACAATTTAAATATAACAACTCCGAGATCACACTACAGTGGAGTGAATGGCAATATTTCCGTTCCACTCTGCACAGCACTATTTTGCCCTTCACTCCACTGTGGTGCGATCTTGGAGTTGGTATATTTGAGTTGCAGGGGGTGTGGGTTATGAGGTGTGCAGGTGGGCTTGACCCCCTGCATATGCTTTCTAAAATGTTTTTTTTTTTTTGTTTTCGAGATTACGGAATCTTGAGATTCTGGTCTTCAGTATTCAGAGTCTCGGGATTCCATAATTCGATATTCAGTAGTGATCCCATATAGATATATATATCTATATATATATATATATATATATATATATATATATATATATATATATATATATATATATATATATATGTATATATATATATATATATATATATATATATATATATATATATATATGTATATGTCCTATTATTAAAATGTGGAGTTGAGATATTTGCAGATAGAACACTCAAAATTTGGATTTTCGAATGTCCATCTTGCTGAACATCTCCATATTGAAGGTTCATGTCAGTGAATGCATTGTGCATTCACTGATATGAACTCAAAGTATTGTCACAGATCAGGGTAATTCATCCCTTTCCTCACTGTAGTGCGATCTCAGAGTTGGAATATATAGTTTGCAGGGGGTGTAGGGGGCTTGCCCCCATGCAAAAATATGTTTGTTGTTGTGCAGTATGTTTGTACTTCTGACAACAGAAACTGGTGTTCATTTTTTTGGTGCAGAGGAAACGGTATGTCAATTCATGTAAAATCGACATTACCGGGTTATTTTCGACATTTACATTTTTGTAAATGTCAAATTTCAAGTAAAAAAGTCGACCTTTCAGTTCAAAATAGAACTGATCATCGACATTATGATATTAAGCCATATATATATATATATATATATATATATATATATATATATATATATATATATATATATATATATATATATATATATATACTGGTTCATGCAAAAGAAAGACTGAGAACATTGCTAAAAGATGCATTTAACGATTTGCAGCATCTGTAGCAAATAATGCGTAACTCTGTCTTTTTTACAATAAATGTACTTCTGCAGTTTGTAGCAGTTGGTATTCCTGATGTCTTGATTCTCAGCCCTTGACCTAGCAATTATTAATTAGATGCAATACATATGCATTATTATAGTTAAAACCTTTTAGTCCAAAATTTGTCTTTGCTGCCTGCATATTCTCTTACTGACTGAAGTCCCACTACACTCTTTCTGCCTCCATATTCCTTTCCTTAAAATCATGCAAATAAGACGAGAAGAGGTATCCATTACAGACAGTTCCAAATAACATCCAAAGACATGACAGACATTCAATATAGTAACTAATAATATTTTGTTAGGAAAAAATATTTACCATTCACTCTGGAAAACAAGTAACTCGTAACAATATGTGTTGGGAGTTGGCATATGGTTAAGATGTTTACCTCCAAGATGCAAAATACAGGGTTTGACTCTTGGGAAGCATGTCTAGACTTAAAAAGAACTCATGGGGTCAATACCCATGTAATCAATATAAACACTGCTGTTCTAACATCATCAAATGGTATTCAAATAAATTGCTGCTAGCTGCTACTTTCAGAATTTATCTTTCTTTCTGTCAGAGCATTTCTAAACAAAGAAAAACAAAATATTAAAATGCTGCTCATGAACTGATAGGCAGTGGTATATACACACACACACATATATATATATATATATATATATATATATATATATATATATATATATATATATATATATATATATATATATATAACTTTATATATGAGAGCAAAGGAAAACAAACAAGCAAACATACTGACAGCAGTGCAAAAACAGTATTGATACTGGATTAAGTTAAATACCAGTGACACTTTCAGTTAAATTCTACACCACTCTTAGTGCAATACTTATAAAAATGCTGAAAATTATCTATTAAATGGTTAACTCAGTGCTATTGTAGGCATTAACACAGTTTAATACTAATTACTTATAGACCTGCGTGCAGTCTTTGGTATTATCTGCATTACAATTAACACTATGACTAACAGAGATTAACATAATCCTGAAATTAAGATTAGGGCACAATTATTTCTGTATATTAAGATTTCTAATAACATGGGAAATATGAATCTGAACTTTATACTTGAAATATGCTTATGCTATAAACTGTTCCTTAATATCACTAGCTGTATACTGTGTGACTGAGCAATTAATTTAAGAAGACGTTGTTTCTGGGTCACCCCTGAAAAGAGGCCATTTGTGTGCCCTTTGGGCATACTTGGTTAATATGTTATTTATTTATTTTATTATTACAGGATTTTGGTAAATAATCTTGATTTTCATGAAGCTGATTTTCAGACAGATGGCATGACTAGCTACTATCACATACATATCAATAGCCAAATATCTGAGTATTAATGGATACTGCGTGTCAGTATCATGAAATGGAAATCACAGTTCTCTGTCAGGGCTAATCACTATCTGCTCAAACTGCCTAGCAGAAAGATGAGCAGAGCATATGGCAAAATATTCATTATTTTGAGCACTAGCAGCATGCTTGTGCAAAATGTACCATTGCTACCTCACAACAAGAGCATGCCAGATTTGGTTGTCATATCGGGTGTCTAATTTCTCTGTGTTCACTTGGCAGTCTCCTACCACATTCCAAAGAAATTTTGTAGATGCATTGGTGACTTTAAATTATCCTTAGTGTGTGTGCGTGCACGCGCGCACGCGTGTGTGTCTGTGTGTGTATGCCTGCATGATATGGAAGAAAGGCCTAGCAATCCATTTCCATTTATTTAATATCACAGGTTGTGAAGGAAGTGTGCATGAAAGGACGTGAGTGAATATTGGCACAATTTCTTCTTATGGAGGGTGTCATTCAGTTCACTGTGACTCCACACTACATAATGGTGTGCAGTATAAACAAAAGGGTGTCATGTGAGGTAGCAAGCATGCAACCAGTTATAGTGCAGCTCCTAAACTGCCAGTGGGAGAGAGTGTAAATCTGAGAGGGTCCTCAAGATCAGCTGACTAGCTCTCCCCCAAACATGTGACTTGAATAGGCTGATTGGACTCTCCAGTCAAGGAACAAATTGGCCATAGGGCTTCCTCCCTGTCTGTTAAACCTATGTCAAACCCAAAAGGTAGAAAGACTGAGACAGTCGGGTGCAGGGAGGGGGAACAATTGGATGTATCTGCAGATATTATAAGCATATATATAAAAACAAGGTTAGAGTAGATGTTTTGTTAATCTCACCTGTAGAAGACACAACTAAAGGAGTGTAAGAAGATACAAGAAGCCATAATTAGTCATATTACAGATAAGGTTTGATTCACACATAT
Source organism: Protopterus annectens (assembly GCF_019279795.1). Taxonomy (NCBI): domain Eukaryota; kingdom Metazoa; phylum Chordata; order Ceratodontiformes; family Protopteridae; genus Protopterus; species Protopterus annectens. The sequence goes on from NC_056729.1 coordinate 5,767,973, forward strand.
TTTTACCAATGTAAAGGCTTACTACAACTCTAGCTCCACAACAGATAAAAACGTTAAGTAACTAGCACAGTCTATCATAGACAAGGGATCTTCCCTAGATTCCATTACTACAGGAGACTAGTAACTACAGGTAAGATAAACCAAACAAATATCATGCCCAATTCTGCCATTTTATACAATAATTAAATAATAATAAAATCTATGTTATTTTCTTACAAAGGAAGATAACATGTCTGATTACTGAAACCTGGTTTATGAAAGATCCAATAAAAATACTACATTGAAAATTCTATTGTATGTTCTCTGGCACCATGGGTGGCTGATTTATAACATTTGTTTTTGAGATTCTTAGAGAGCACAGTTTCCATGGCCAAGGTGAAAGGTGAAAACCAACCTCTTCTTTAAAGATGAGCGTTTTATACAGTTACATCTTTATAATGGGTCCACAGGCATTTTTTCTAAGTAAGTTCAGCTTATTTTTGAAAGCTTATAGTGGCCACTTCATGCCTTTGCACTATATTAAACAGGTATAACTTATTAATTTTACATGCTGTCTACACAGTGACCAGGAGCAGCATTTTATTTTTCCTTTTTGGTTTATTGCGAAGTAACCATAAAACTGGGTTCAAATGTGATTCAGAAGCCTTATTCATTTATTTATTTAAAAAAAACTTTATTTACTTAGCTACAAAAATTGTAACCATAAATAATAGGAATTCAAAGCAGCAGTAATGAAACAGCGCTAGCAGTAATTCTAAATAGCAACATCAAAGAGCATTTTAAATTAACAGATATTATAACAAGGTTATATAACTGTAGAACCACTGGTAGCATGAGATAAGAACCTTGATTCCAAGATATAGTTTCACTGGTAAACAGATGAAGACACCATCTAAAGTATACGGATTACTTTCATCAGAAATTCAAACAATACTTGAAGCAACAATGCCATGGTGGATTTAGAGAAAATGAATTAAAAAAAAAAAAGCTGGAAATAACTATTAACATTGCAGCATTTTAAGCACTGACAATTGGTAGAAGCTCACTAACAGAGACAGTAGTATTCCAGTAACATAGTTATTGAGAGTCCCCAAAATCAGCCACACTGCCCATATAGTACATAAATTTCTCCAAACATCCCATAGGCTGTCAGAAAAGAAATATCACATTATTAGAAAAAAACAGCTTAACAATGTTTCCTTTATTGTATTTTATTGAGTTTCAATGCAACTGAGCATTGAGGCTGTTTCTGCCTTGTCAGTACCCACCCCTAAGCCTTGCCTCTCATTTCAAGGAGGACTGGGCCAATCGTACAATGAGAAAACAGCATTAATCTCCAAGTGCAGTGTCTAAAGAATTACATCAAACTTCCTCATCTGGTTTACGATTATCCTTCAGTGACTAATTGTGTATGTCTTATACTAGCTGCAAATTGTGCAGTCCAGACACTGGATACTGAGCTGGACAGTCCTGTAGTGTTGTGGAAAGCTAGCACTAATACCCCTTGAATACATGGAATACTAAGGTTATAGGCCTCTGCAAGTTCTATTATAGTTTTAAAGCAGAGGGAGTCAATACTGGGACAAGACTTGAAATTGGGATACATATGTGATATGTGGGTATCGATAATGACACATGAGCAAGTGGGTCTCAGTCTCAGGGTCTTGTATCCCCTCTGAAAAATGAGCAATGTTTTCTCATAGACAAAAGTGTACCTTTTTCAATTGATGCAGAAGTTGTTCAAGGCTGTGTAGATTTGAATCACTGCCACTGGTACACTGAGCAAATAAGGCTATCCATTTACTCATTCGGTCTAGACAGCATTGTGACAAATAATACCTGAATATTTTTCTTTAAATCTTTTTAATTTAAAATAACATGCGTCATCATTAAGAAAAATCTAAACCTGACCTATCCTTATTATAGAAGAAAACTATATTAATACATATTGGCATTGCATTACGCATTCAAAATTATTCATCACAGGCATCATACACAAACACTTTACAGATCAAAAAAGTTCATATTTTGACACAATTTCCTTATTCATGTGTTGCAACTACTACATCCCTTAAAGCATAGCTCTTGTCCTCTCAGCTACCTGTCGACTCTCTTCTCATATTACGGACTGACCCCTCCCACCTCTCGTTACTGACTAGCCTTCTCCTATTCCGTCTTGCTTTCCATGCTGCTTCTCATTCCTACTGTAACCTTAAAGCTCGTGTTTTGCTACCCTTACTCATTTTTCAGCCAACCTGCTATGGAACTTCCTTCTCCCCCATACCCTCCACTCTCCATCTACTGCAAATAAGCATCATAACCATCCTTTTTTAACCTCACTGTAGTTCATGGACCCCTAAGATTATACTCCAAAACTGGGGTAAACACAGACTTGTTATGCACATTTCTGTTTCCACTTTTAAGCTTTAGTTTCAGTCCAGAGTATAAAGAGCAATCAGCGGCCATAACAGAACAGCAACGGTTAGCTGTTAATCTTGCCATTCAATCTTGTTCCCTTTGTTTTCTTTTTAACAGCTTTCCACCACTAATCTGCAGTGGCTACTCTTTGTGTGGCAGCTGTAAATGTGTTATATCTTTCAAATCTGTAAAACAGATCAGTTAAAAAAGGAAATTTCTAATCTTAGAAGGACAGCTATGTGCCTCAGAAACTACTGTTGTTTCTGGAACAGGCTTCCCTTCCATATTATTCCACAACCCAATTCAAGCACTAGCTGGGGAATCAGAAATTTACCCCTGATCTGAAACCTATGTCTCTATTAAACAGAGGTAGCCTGTAAGTGCTTGGCTACCCATGCATAAGCCTATGTGTGCCCCTTAAAATAACCCTATATTACCAAAACTTGTCTAACAAATCCAGGATGCATGACTGTACTTTAAAAGCACCCCCTGGGTTAATTTTCCTTGTAATTTCCTATGAATCAATGAATACTTAGTGCTCCAACACTTTTTTTTTTCACTGCTCCATGTACTACAAAGAATTATAATGGTGTCTGTCCAATCAGAACCCAGCCTTTTATGTATTTGCAGCACAGATATCAAGTAATATGCCCATATCTTGAGCAAATAACATCTAGCTATGATCAGAGA
>NC_056729.1:5776080-5863580 GCF_019279795.1 Protopterus annectens
TAGGAAATCCTTCTATGTGGGCCATCAAATTACTAAGGGGTTCGCATCTAGAAATAAAGAGGTTGTAGTGCCCCTCTACTTGTCACTCATCAGACCTGTCATAGAGTACAATGCCCCATTTGAGATGTACCTCACAAGACACTTCCAACAGCTGGAAAGACCCCAAAAGCACCTCACCAACAGGATTACTAGCCTCAAACATATGTCCTATGCAGCCCGACTGAAAAAACTCCAGCTGTACTCAGTGGCATATCGCTTACTCAGAGGTGATCTCTGCCTGACTTACAAAGCCATGTCCAACTCAGAATTGATGGACATGCTCCACCTAAAGAAATCCAAGTCACTGCGAGCCACATGCTCTAGTGAGCTAAACCTCGCCACAACAATAAATAGAACATGCTGGAGGGATAGATTCCTGTCACAGAGTCTCTCCATGCTTTGGAACAAAATTCCTAACTACATTTGGCAGAGCCCCTCACTAACACTCTTCAAGAGAAGCCTCGATGAGTGGATGGGTAACAGAAAATACACCCCTGGGATCACTTCATTGGCTCTGCTTGACAGAGGCCCAGTTAATTAATCAATGGGGTGGCGAAAGCCGACACACTCTGGCTAGGCTTAAAAATGCCTTCGGGCAGATAGCCTAGTACCTACCTATGAACCTATGAACCTGTTTAGTGAATCTACCTGCAACTGCTGCAGTGACAATGGTTAGACAATTAAACATCCCATATCATAAATAATAGTATACTTTATAAACTTTTCTCATATTCATAATGAATCTTTCTATATGCCAATATTTCGCATGCATATAGAGTTTATCCATTGTTTGCATGACTGCACTGAATTTTATGCATATCTCAATGTGTGGTTTGTACATATTTTTCTCAACACTGACTGGATCTTTTAAACCTACCCTCTTTGCATTCAATTTTATCAATGTATTCTGAATGTTGCCACATACTCATTTTGTGTATAACATTATTGATTGAAAGACCATGATGTATCTTTGCTCTTAGAACTTGGGGCATTGCTAAAAAGGTCCATAGACCAGCCAACTTATCCAAAGAATAAATAGTAGATAAATAAATAGAAGTCAATGGTGGGAATTCAGTAAAGCCTACACAATTTGTTTTTGTGTACACATCTCCCTGCAATACGTACTTGAGCGCAAACATTTTTAGATTCAGTAAGCTCTGCTTAGCGGCGCTCATGCATGCGCAAACAGGGAAAATTCTATTTAATGCAAATTACCTCATAAGCAGGTGAATCTTATGCAAAAGAGGCAGCTTGAGTGATCCAACAAGCAGAAAGGCATCCGTGTAGACTCTGTGTCAGTTTCCATAGTGTATGAGGAACTTTACCTCCTACAGGAGTCTACACAAACAGAAGGGAATGTAAAACTCCACAAATATGGACATACCTCCCCTGAAAATGTTATGCCACATACAGCTATGTGGAAAAGTAACATTGTGGATATCAGAAAAAGGAAGGGAATAAGTTAAATTAATAATATTTTTTTATAATCTCAGCATGTTTGTGCTATGCACTGCAGTGGGCAAACATGTGTAATAGAAAAAAAAGAGGAAAAAAGCATTTGATAATATTTTTCAAAAATGTATTATAGGGCCTTGCATTGGGTCCATACGATGGTGCATTGGTGCTTTTACCCAGTTCATATGGCTATGAAGCATGTAGTTTCCAGGATGTCAGCATGGATATGTATGCAAATGAGGTGGATGTCTTGAATAGCAAAAAGGAGTAAGCCTGTCCGCATATCCAGTTCTTGTACGGTCCCACACCATATTGATATTTCCAGTGGATATGGATGCCATCAGGGGGATGTGTCCTGTTATTATTAGCATTTTTTAATTCCCAAACACATGTTTGCATGGCACACCACGTAGCTGAGAGTGTTCGCGTGGAAATACCACCCAGGTCACAGTGATGACGTATGCAGCAAGTAATTCAAACTGGATATATTCAATTAATAATTTTAACTTTTGTATAATCTATACTGCGCAACGTGGCACATAGCTTAACATGTTTGTGCAGCACACTACCCATGTGACAGCGATGATTTAGGTAGCAATGAATTTAAAGCAGATATATTCAATGAATATTTAATAGTGTGTATAAGCTAGGCTGCACGGTGCAGCGTGGAGTGCCAAGTCGCACACTAAAGTAGCGCTTTTAAATGATGTTAATTACAGTCTAAGCAAGTGAAATGCATCATAATTAGCCAATCACACATGGTGGACCTACAGCAGATCTGTATAAAGTATGCATACACCCTACATTCTGATTTTCCCCCAATACTCTGGACCATTGGATTACAGACTTGGGAATTTTAACTGAGATAATGCTAGAGGCTGCTGCAGCTATGCTACATTTGTATGTGCTAGATGCTGAAGTCAATGCTGCTGGTGCTGCTGACAATAGGCCTAGGCTGAGAAGAAGAAGAGTGTCATGAGCTGGAGTTTGTAGAGTGCTACAGGGTGGACAGGGACATATTAAAAGAACTCACTGAGCTCTGCTGCCCTCAACTCAGAGCTGGAGCCAACAGAGGGGAACCCATTCCAGAGAAAACAAAGGTATGTGTATCCCTTAGGATATTAGCTACAGGTACTTTTCAAAGACCAACTGTGGACATGATGGGGGTGTCACTGGCATCTGCATCCAAGATACTCCACCAGTTCTGGGATGCTATGCTACCACATGCCAGGGAGTACATATATTTTCCCCGCTTCCATGAGGGACAGCAATATGCAACAGTTCTACCATGTAGCACAATACCCTTAAGTACTGCGAGCCATAGACTGCACTCATGTACACATCAAGGTACCATCTGGTGAGCAGGGTGCAATATACTTTAACCACAAGGGGTACCACTCCATCAACTGCCAGGTCATGTGCAATTCCCAGGGGAATATTCTGAATATGCGTGCTGGTAACCCTGGTAGTTATCACGACTCCCTTATCTGGCACACATCACAGTTGTACCAGATGTTTGCTGAGGGGACATCCCACACTGCCATTTACTGTGGGATGCTGGCTACACCCTGGAACCATGGATGATGACACCCATCAGAAATACACACAGACCCACAGAAAAATGCCATAATGAGGCACACGCACAAACTAGGAACATTACAGAGCATGTGTTTTGAGTTTCTAAAGTCATGGTTCCAGTGCCTAGATATGTCTGGTGGAGCCCTGCAGTATTCTCCAGCCTCATGTGCACATATAGTCACAGCATGTGTTATGCTACACAATATGATCCTATGGAAACAGCTGCAGCAGAATCAGCAAAGGGAAGGGATACACAGCCCCCCACCAGTGCCTAGGTCACCACAGCCACATCACATGAGGACTCGGAGGAGAAACCCCCTGTTGATGTCCCTATAGGCAGATGTAGGCATGCTCAATATGCCCTGGCTTTGGCTAAGAGACAATGCATAGCACATTCATTGACAACCTAGTGACCTAGGGACTGACACCTTACTCTTACTGACATACCAGAATTAAAATTGATGCCAGACAAATCACACATCCTGTACCTAGCCATGTATTGGCTATATACTGATTGCATCTGACAGAGTCAGACCTGAACTACAGTTGTGTCAACTGCTGCATTTGCAAGGTAAGCCCCTAGCATTATCTCAGTTAAAATACTCCTAAGGATTATTATATGTCATTGCATGTACGGATCTGGTACATTATGCAAGTAAATATAGTGGGCTACTTTGACAGAATACAGATACCCATTCCACTATCATCTTTCCATTACTATTCACTAGGCTGCATGCATGGAATATTCATATAGTCCTACTGCAACAGATTATTGGTGCATCAGTCAAGGAAGATGCGAGACAGTGGGGTTAAATGATAGTCAATAACCAAAACACTGAACACAAAAATCCAAAGCACGAACAGCAGAGCAGTCTAATAGAAAAAATGAAGGCAGATGTAGGAGCAAATAAATTTAACGCAGACCTGGATTAAGTGCTCTCGTAAACAAGTTACTTCATCAGAATCAAATTGCTAAAAGCACACACCATCCTTTTGTACTCCTCCCCAGTATCACATGATACATCATTGCCTCTAATAAAAACTCTTAAAGCACCAATACACACTAAATGTTTAAACAAACTGAAACCATAAATGGAAACATAATCACACACCACAAAAATTCATGGTACATAATAAACTAAACCAAAATATTACCTAAACCTTGTAATGCATTTAAAATCAAAAGATGATAGTAATAATGTGGAATATGTCAAGGAACATTAAATTAAAAAAACTAAACCCAGTTTATACCACATAAGACTTGAGCCTTAGTATACTGGCTATAGACAGTCCTTCATTTAAGCCTGGATGGTTCGTAGCATCTAATCTGAGCTGCCAACTCAGTTCTCTTTCCTCTAAAATGTCATTCCAAGGGCCCCCTCTAGTGTCTTGCAACACTTGTTAAAGTACAAAAAAGCGAAAATAGTGTGCAGGGAACGCCATGTGTTGTTTGGCCAAAGCATTGCTGCAATCCACCTTTCTAATGTCATTTTTGTCTTTGTATATAAGTTCCTTAATTTTTCTCTTAAATTAAAAACATTGGCACAATTTACAGATAGTAGCATATACAACCCCACAACTCTCACAATTACAAAAACCTCTGGACTTTATAAACATCCCTTTTATACTAATGTGATTGCCCTCCAAAATGTCAGGGCAATACCTACAATGGCCAAATTTGTATGTGCCTGCTCTCTTGTTGCTACGACCATATTCAATATATGTGGGGGCTTGTTCTAAAAAATTCTTAACTGTCATCCCCCTCCTAAACACCACCTTGGGATCCATGTCCAATTTTTCCTTGGTATCCCTAAAAAGGGAAAAAATAGGCCAGTTCTTAAACAAAACGTGTCTAATAAGGGGGGCATGGTTACAATACTCGGTGACAAACACATCATTTTTCATAATAGTATCACATAGCCCCTCATTTTTTGCCACTGGAACTGTGGTATAATTGGATGATATTAGTGGCACTATGTCCCCATTCATCCTTTTCCGTATAATGTCTTTACAAATGGGGGTGACCAAAGTTTCAGGGTAACCCCTCTTGAATAGCATATCTTTGCGTCTTTCACATTCCATTACCAACAGAGAATGTGAAGACACCATTCTGGCCACCCTCACAAATTGACCTTTTACAATTCCCAGTTTTTGATGTAAGGGGTGGTTACTCCCAAAGTGAAGTAAGCTTTTACTATAAGTGGGCTTTCTATAGATGGTACTAACCCACTTCTCATTTTCATAGTCCTTGGAAATAGTGACATCTAATTAATGAATGCACTCGGGATGGGCAGTGTGAGAAAACCTCAAAAAAGGGGTAGAAACATTAATAAATTCCATGAACCCCTTTATATCTGCCAAAGGCCTATCCCAGATGATAACAATGTTGTCCAGGAAGTGCAAATACAGCCTCCATGGCTTTACTTCAAAGTGCGTAAACAAAATTTTTCTTTCCCATTGTAATAAAACAATGTTAGCGAAAATGGGGGCACATGAGGCCCCCATAGCTACCCCTTTAGTTTGATGGTAGTACTGTCCCTCTAGAAACACAAAATTGTATTTCAAAACCATTTTCATGCAAGAAACTAAAACATTTACTTTGTTGTTGTTAAATTCAGAGTGTTCACATAAAAATTCATGAGGTATCACGTTAAATAGTTCCTTGACATCCACTGTTAGAAATACACAATTCTGGGAAAATTCAACCTCCTTCAATTTTAATAAAAAATCCCAAGAATCTTGGCAAATGTGACCAAAAGGGTTTGTACTTGAACAAGTGTTGCAAGACACTAGAGGGGGCCCTTGGAATGACATTTTAGAGGAAAAAGAACTGCGTTGGCAGCTCAGATTGGACGCTACTAACCATCCAGGCTTTATTGAGGGACTGTATAGAGCCAGTATACTAAGGCTCAAGTCTTATGTGGTATAAATTGGCTTTAGTTTTTTAATTTAATATTCCACATTATTATTATCATTTTTTTATTTTAAATGCATTACAAGGTTTAGGTATTATTTTGGTTTATTTTATTATGTACTATGAATTTTTGTGGTGTGTGATTATGTTTCCATTTATGGTTTCAGTTTGTTTTAACATTTAGTGTGTATTGGTGCTTTAAGAGTTTTTATTAGAGGCAATAATGTATCATATGATACTGGGGAGGGGTACAAAAGGATGGTGTGTGCTTTTAGCAATTTGATTCTGATGAAGTAACTTGTTTACGAAAGCATTTAATCCTGGTCTGCATTAAATTTATTTGCTCCTACATCTGCCTTCATTTTTTCTTTGGGACTGCTCTGCTGTTCGTGCTTTGGATTTTTGTCTTAAATGATAGTCAGACTATTGTGTATCCCAGCAGATCATTTGGTGTTGTTCCCCCACCCCCAACACAGCAGTGTTCCCTTGTAACTGCTGTAACAGTAATTCATGAATGGTATATGAGGATTCCAGTCAGTCTCAGAACAGTAACATAGAAAATGATCATACATTGTATGTTATAGGTAATGCAGGAATAACAGTGTGCATATTTATGCAGGTGATTGTGTAATGAATGACCCCTGTCTGTCAAGTGGCTTGTGTGACTCAAAGGACTAGGACAATTAGCATTTGTAATGGCATTCATGGTTTTCATCTACAAGTATCCACTTTGTTTGGATGTGAGGTATTATTAAGTTGTGTTTTACAGACTATCTGCCTGTGTGTGCTGTAGGATTATTAACCTCTGTCACATATTAATTACATCAGACAACTTTAGAAATTCTTAGCCAATCTGAATGAAGTGCAGGAGTTCAGAAATTAGGACAGATGTAATTTTGTGAAAAACACAAAATCCCAGACTGCAGTACAGGTAGGTGTGGGTTGGAGTCAATTTATAATTAGCAAAAATCTCACTGGGCATGCTCATACACTTAGTTAAGGAGAGAGCAATTCTGTTGCTCTTTGCACAATGACTTTTTATATATAGATATGTCTATAGATACATACATATTTGTATACATATCTGTCTGTCACTGTCTCTCTCTTGCTATATATATATATATATAGGTTCATAGGTTCATAGGTTCATACTAGGCTATCTGCCCTAGGGCATTTATAAGCCTAGCCAGCGTGTGTTTGGCTTTCGCCACCCATTTTAAATTAATTTTGCTATGCCTTTTTTTGAGGTTAGTATACTGTGCCTCTGTCTAACAGTGACACAGAAGTGATAGCCGGGGTAAACCTACGATCTCCCATCCACTCATCAAGATTCCTCTTGAAGAGAGTCAATGTGGGACTCTGCCTAACCTGGACTGGGATTTTATTCCAGAGTGAAGGGAGCCTCTGGGTTATGAATCTGTCCCTCCAGCATGTCCTATTTATTTCAGTGCTGAGGTTCAAGTCTCTCGGAGCGTAGCTCGATGGGATTTGGATTTTCTGAGGTGCAGCATGTCCATTAATTCTGGGTTGGACATGGCTTTATACGTCAGGCACAGATCGCCTCTGAGCAGGTGGTATGCCACTGAGTAGAGCTGGAGTTTCTTTAACCAGGCAGCATATGGCATCTGTTTGAGCCCTTTGATCCTCTTGGTGAGGTACTTTTGGGGTCTTTCTAGTTGCTGCAGGTGTCTGGTAAGGTACATCCCAAAAGGGGCATTGTACTCAATTATGGGCCTGATGAGGGATGAGTAAAGAGGTATGATGACCTCCCCTGATCTAGATGTGAATCCCTTCATGATTAGGTAGGCTATATAAAATGTTTTTCTAACCACTTTGGCCACGTGGTTGTCAAATGAGAGATTGCTATCAACTTGGGTCCCCAGGTCCCTAATGACTTCTTCTGTATTTAATGGATTACCACCTATGTGGTAATTTGTGGGCACTTTGTTTTTGCCAAAGGGGATGACTATACACTTTTTGGCGTTTAGCTTGAGGCCATGGCTCTGGCACCAGTTGTCTGTTTCTATGAGGCCCTTTTGAAGGATGCTTGTGTCGGCTGGATAGTTGATTATGGCGCCCAGTTTGTAGTCATCTGCGAACTTGGTCAGCCACAGTCCTTCTGTGTTGGCCTGTTCTGCCGAGAAATATATACCGAACAAGAGAGGTCCCAGGACTGAGCCTTGTGGGATGCCACTTGTAACTGGTTTGGAGTCTGACATGGCTCCAGCAATTCTAACCATGTGGGTTCTGTCCTTGAGCCAGTTTGCAACCCATCTAGTGACATAGGGGTTTATATTTAAGCTGGTGAGCTTATCTATAATGCCCGAGTGGGGTATTGTATCGAAGGCTTTTGCGAGGTCCAGGTAGGCTGTGTGGACCACCTTCCCCTCGTCAATGGCCTTGGTGATTGTTTCAAAGAAATCGACCAGGTTTAAGAGGCAGGATCTGCCCTTAACAAAGCCAAACTGGGTAGGATCCAGTGTCTGTATGTCCCCAATATCTTTATTTATGAGGTCCATGATGATCCTTTCCATAGCTTTGCAGACCAAGCTAGTCAGGCTTATGGGGCGATAGTTTCCAGGATCCGTTGAGGCACCACCTTTGTGGAGAGGGACCACTGTTGCTGTATGCCACTCTTTGGGTACATATCCTGTAGTAAGGCTAAGATTGAACAGTAGTTTTATGTTTGGGTTTAGCTCTTCTTGAAGTTCATGTAGGACGGAGCCCGGGACACCATCTGGTCCCATTGATGCTGTGTTTTTTGCTTTGGAGAGGGCGGCTCTTACCTGAGCATCTGAGATGTCAGGGGGGCAGCACTCTGTTGGGATAGATATTTGCCCTTTTGGTGGGGGAGGGGAGAAGTTTGCACTGAACCTGTCAGCTAGGATGTTGGCAATGTCTGTGGGCTCGGTGTATTTTTTGTCATTTTGGACTAATTCTGAGCATATCTGGGAATTCCCACCCAGGTTCCTAACATAACTAAAGAAAGCCTTGTGATTATCCTTAGTGTCCTGTGCAATTTTTCTCTCGAAGCTGGCCTTAGACGATTTTATGAGTGCCCGTAGTTTTTTGCTAATACTGATCAGAGATGCCTTCCCTTTTGGGGATTTTGCTCTATCATGTAGTAGCTTCCTCCTTCTATTGTATAGTTTGTTTATGGCTGGGGTCCACCAGACAGGACGTCTGCCTTTGGAGGATTGGGTCTTGATTTTATTTGGGATTGCATGATCCATGCATTCCTGAAGGTGTTCATAGAATGCGTTTATAAAGGATTCTGCGGTCTGGGCCATATTTTCCACAGGCCCGGGGGCTTTGAAGGATTTCTCCTCGGTTTTGAGGTGTGTGAAATTTTCTTTAGAGAAGTTTTTCACTGTGGTTTTCTGGGCAGGGGGTGGGGTCGGGATGTTAATATCCAGTGAGATTAGTTTATGGTCTGATCTTACCAGTGAGGGATACACTTCTGGTCTGGAGCATATTGTCCCCATGTTGGTGATGATCAGGTCCAGTATGTTTTCCCCTCTTGTGGGAGTGGTAACAAGTTGTTCCATAGCATTTGAGTTTATAAATTCTAGGAACCTTTGGGCTAGGGTGTTGGAGCTAGAGTAATGCTCCCAGTCTATGTTTGGGTAGTTGAAGTCGCCCAATATAATGGTGTTTGGAGAGACCTTCATATTTTCCAGTATTCTCAGGAAGGCCAAGTGGGGTTCCTGTGTTTGGGAGGGTGGTCTGTAGCAGGCTATAAACTGGAAGGCAGTTTTACCCACAGTTAGTTGCACATGGATAGTCTCTGATGCTTCGTGCTGTGCCACCAACCTGGAGGTGTGGGTATCTTTGACGAATATTGATACTCCCCTCCTTTTGTGGTTCGGTCCAAGTTTTGGGGCCGAAAAGCATGGTATGAGGTATAACCTGGTAGTGCTGGGGTGCTCTCGGGAGCCTTGAACCAGGTTTCTGTTACTGCACAGATATCGGTGTTCTCCATGCTAAGGAGAGTTTCGAGTGCGTGCATCTTGAGGTTTAGACCTCTGGCGTTGAGTAGCATTACTCTTAGTTTCTTATCCATTGTGATACCTATGGAGGTGGGTTTGTCTTTTGAGCCTTGCCTAAAAAAGGCACTATGGGGGTAGCAAGAGCCTTTGCCAATATCCGAAAGCCCAGGGGCAACAGGTGCAGCCGTCCATAGCGAAGCATCGTGGCTTGTCGAGCATGTCATCCCAGGCTGACAGGCATTGGATCCCCTTTGAATGACACCAACACTTAAGCCAATTGTTGAAATTGATCATCTTGTCTTCATATTGTGGCATCATTCTTGGTGAGGGTAAGATGCTACTCAAGGTCAGGGTCATACCGGCCTGGGCTACATGCTCAGAGAGCTCCTCTATGTCTCTTTTCATGTAGTCCAGGGAGGTACGTCTCAGGTCATTCACACCAGCATGGACAATGACTGCGTCATATTTGTACTTGCCTTGGAGTGACCTGAGTGCTTGTGTTATGTGGCGGATCCTAGCGCCCGACAGGCAGCTCACCGTGACCTTCTCCTTGTTCAGCCTGGTGGCGGACGTCAGTGTGCCTGACGATAGAGTCACCTATTACAAGTGTATCGGTGTGTTGTTTAGCCTTAAGGGCTGTGACTGTTCGCACACTGGCTTTGTGAGTTATGTGTTGCACGTGTTTTGTTTTGGGGTAGCGGTTGCTTGGGTGTCTGCTTTGGAGGACTCTGCTGCTTAGGCAGATTTTTATTTAGACCCTACGAGTATGTTTTGTGTGTTTATGTGTTTGGTTTGTTGTCGTGGTAGGTCTATGTGAGACTGGAATTGTAGTGAGTGTGGTTTCCTTCTCCTCCTGACTGGTTACGCCAGTACTGAGTTGAGAGAGCTTAGCCTCCAGTTTGGCTATATGGTTGCATCTCTCACATGTGTTGGAATTTGTTGGGAGGAGGAGAGGGTTGTCTGTGTACATGAGGCAGTTGTAACATTGCCTCAAGATTCCCAGATTCACCTGCTGGACCGGAGAGGAGATTGACAACTGACCTTTGGACATGCTAGAATAGTATTGGGAATTCCTTTATAATTGAAAAAAGGGCCAATGGGAACAACGTACTCAAGGGGAGTTTGTGAGGGTGTAGTGCTTTTAATTTTTTAGAGCTGACTTATATAATTGCTTTACTGAGCAAGTGCCAGGTAACTTAAATGCAATGTGTTACAGGTAACTTAAATGCAAAAACGACAAACAGTAACTTTCTTTCAAGTGAAACAAGGAAATAAGTACAGTAAGCAATGCAGATATCACTAGGGATCCACAGAAGTGCTAAAAGGCCACGTTTTAGGTGGAATTAGTGTTTCAGGGAAATAAACAAACAACAAGCATACAATATATATATATATGTGTAAGGCAAATAAATATAGCTGCACTCAACAGAGCAAATGCCTTCTGGCCAAATAATGTCAAAATGCAGCAAGTTCCAAAAGTTCTGACCAAGAAACAATCACTGGGCAGCAGCTTATCCAGTGTAAAGTGCGTATTTAAATAGTAGAAACGTACTAGAATAGTAAAAAATCCAACAGTTTATTTTACAGGTACCAGGTAAGCGCTTTCACTAACAGCTTCATCAGACCGTTAAATTTCAAACCTCCATTACTTTATACATATATATATATATATATATATATATATATATATATATATATATACTAATCACATGTTAAAGCTAATCATCCAATTTAGTATCTTAAAGCAAAACGATCAGCGTATATGCTGTAGGATCCTTTACATAGAGTATATATATATATATATATATATATATATATATATATATATATATTAAAATCAAAGACAACAACGTATCTACACATCTTAAATACTCTATAAATAAATGAATTCCTAAACACATTACTAATGTATTATTACTGATTCTTGGTATCAAATACTACCTTTAAAAATGTACGCTTTCTATAAGGAATATACGCTTATATATGTATTCTATTTCTAGTTAGTAAATAAATGTATTTGTAACCACAAATTATACTAATGCAATAAATAAAATAACTCCTCATTAGTTTAACAAAATAAATTATATCGGCTAAGTACATGAAATAAGAGAGTATATACATAAAAATCAGCTAAATGTATAAAAATATATAAAAAACAATGTATATATAAAATTCATAGTCTTAATACCACCATAATATTGCCTCTAGTTAGCGATCAAACGCCTAGATTTTAATGCAGGTTTCAATGAGGCTCTCTCGTTGAGGCCTCTACCTTTATTTTATTTATTGCATTAGTATAATTTGTGGCTACAAACGCATTTATTTACTAACTAGAAATAGAATGCATATATAAGCATATATTCCTTATAGAAAGCATACATTTTTAAAGGTAGTATTTGATACCAAGAATCAGTAATAATACATTAGTAATGTGTTTAGGAATTAATTTATTTATAGAGTATTTAAGATGTGTAGATACGTTGTTGTCTTTGATTTTAATATATATATGCTCTATGTAAAGGATCCTACAGCATATACGCTGATTGTTTTGCTTTAAGATACTAACTTGGATGATTAGCTTTAACATGTGATTAGTATATATATCAAGTAATGGAGGTTTGAAATTTAACGGTCTGATGAAGCTGTTAGTGAAAGCGCTTACCTGGTACCTGTAAAATAAACTGTTGGATTTTTTACTATTCGAGTACGTTTCTACTATTTAAATACACACTTTACACTGGATAAGCTGCTGCCCAGTGGTTGTTTCTTGGTTATAGCTTTTGGAACTTGATATATATATATATATATATATATAGATATATAGATATATATATATGTATATATATATATAGTTATACACATACATCTCTGTCTCTCCACATATACCACATATATATCATACACACAAACACACACACACACACACACACACACACACACACACACACGCATACTCCTCCATTTATATATATGTCCCTGTTAAATATATATGTTTAGAATTGTGTGTATGTCTGTATTGCCCTACATACCCTGATAATGGTAAGTAAAGCTGCACTATGACAAATATATAATGTTGTTCAAAGGACCAACCATCAGGGCGCAATAGTAGATAACGCACTTGCTTACAGCCCCCTGTAACTGCTGGATGTCACCACACATACATCAGCAAGCAAATAGGTTGTATAATGTTGTTTACTTATGCACTGGCAGGGCAAATTGTTTTCAACCACAGACTTGCTTATCCAAATGCAGACAGCACACATGGCCAAAATACCTACTCTTACCACATAGCTATGATAGAAAAACAGTTATCTGACTGCTAGGCTACTAGATACAGATGACAGTAAGATGCAATGTTGCTCTGCAAGCCACACACAGTTCAACACAAGCCTAGTTTACGTCATCCACAAGTGGTTCATCTGCAGTCTTTTATAAAACAGACTTCAGCTGTGGCATGTGAGATAACTATGGTGATCTCTAGTGCCTAAAACCCAATAGGTGGGGGTTCTAATCTCACTCCAGGTCACTTATGTGTGTGTATGTGCATCTCCCTGCAAAACCACTAAAAGTTCCCCCATTGACTACCAAACTCCAATGGTTCTGTACCTTTTGGCCATTGCAGTTGATGCAGGCCTCCAAACTCCTGTCTTCCACAAAGCCTGCTGATGTCATCTATCTTAAGACTAAAATGAACAGCAGATGCAGGGTGGTATCCAACGAGACGGAGCCAAATAATGGAAAAATTCTTTACTCAATCCAATGATCAAAATGAAGTACAAATACACATAAAGTCACAGTTTAAAAATGATAAAACAACAATTTAAGCGCTTTCGTCAATACTCAGACTTCTTCAGAACAGTGAATTTCTGGCTGATAACTTTGGACACTTCACAGTCTAGTTCTTGTTCTTCCATTCCTCCGGGACAAGGAAATAATTGCCAGGGTAACGGGAATAAGGAAGTGACGTATTCCACTACCACTGGTGCATCTGGCACTCAAGGCTTGAATATGCATGAGCCTCGTGAAGCGGACTATGTTAACATTTCCATAGAACATTGGTTAAAAACTGATCTCGGTTTAAATTGTAGGAGCGAGAATGTGAATTCTGACCTGGGTACACTAGATCAACAAATCCACATGTTTAAAACTTTGTTATTCAAATATAAGAAAATTCAGTTAGAAAATGAGTACCTAACTGAATGTATTAAGAGGGAGCAAATCCCTAAAGGACTACGTATGTGGAAATATCCAACCGGGTTGGAAAAGGATTCACATCTTTACAAAGAACTTTTGGGATTTTTTAACAGACAAGGCTGTGAATTGTTACGTATTCTTATTGTGGATAACAATAAGAAAATGGCACTATTGTTAAGAGAAATTAATCAGGTAGATGTCAACATTAAAAATGACTTATTGTTTGAATCTAAGAAAAATGTTTTTAATGCTGTGTTTGATACTGTTTATAACGAACTCAGTGATTTAAAAGGGAGAAAGGAAAGGAAGTTATGTAGGGACAAAATGGATTATGAGAAGAGTGTGGCTTATCCAGACCCCCCAGGAGGGCAATTTAATCAAATGACTGGTAATCACAGTACTTATACGTTAGGGCAAGCTTGTGAGACACAAGATGATAAGGAAGGAGAGGAAATCCCTTTAGAACAAGCCCCCCTCAGGAGATCGGAGAGGCTAATCAACCAAAGACAGATGAGGTCGAATTATTACAGTCCTCGATCTGCACCACGGAGGGGGAGGGGGGGATGGAACAACTACCAGAGATAAGCAGCCCATCACATACTGAGACTGAGAATGTGATTCTTTCAATTGTGACTAATGTTTGGGTGACTTCAGTATTTATAATTGCAGTGGTCTTACTGTCACTAGGGAATGGGCCAATTTTCTATCCAAAGGTATGAATTTTGTGCCTACTAGCAAGGGCAACATAGTAGATGTTATGGTGCAGTTAAAACTATTTACAAGGAAATTAAATCTAGCTTTATTTTTTCCTGATAGTAATTTTACTTGTGGCTCATACCTTAGAAGACCAAGTACCTTTCAACCTCCCAATCACCCTTTGGTACAAATATTTGAGGTTCTATGTGAAAACGACATTAGAACACGATTGGGTTATAGGCATAATGACTCACCCATAGACAATTTAAAAATAGAGGAGAAGGGTATTTTCAGTGAAATTTTACATCAGACTAATATAAGACTTATGAAACCGACAAGGGTGGGGTCTGGTTATTATGAACACTGATGATTACAATAGTAGAATGTTTGACATACTATATAGTGAAGTGTACACTGAGACCTCACGAAATGAATTAAACATAGCATATCGTAACATTGACTTAGAATTGGAGCAACTTTTACTGAATGGACAAATCACACTAGACACACACAACTACATTTTAACCAAACATCCCAGGATTCCCACCATATTTGGAATACCAAAATTCACAAATCAATACACAGTCCACCTTTAAGACCCATTGTAGATGCTAAAGCCTCCAAAACATTTAGTATAGCAAAATACATTGACAGTATGACTAAGGGGGTCCTTGATAATCGGACTACTATAATTAAGGACTCATGGGACTTCCTTGGTAAAGTCAATCAGAATATGTATGACAGTAACCTCATCCTGGTGACTATTGACGTCTGTGACCTGTTTTCAGTTATACCACATGATATAGGTCTGGACTGGTTCTATGAGTTTCTATGCAGTAATTCGTCACTGAATCATGACACCATCTTGACCATCCATACTTGTATGGAGATGGTTTTGGAAAATAATTTCATTACATTTGAAGGACATTTATTTAAACAAAGGCTTGGAGTTGCCATGGGTGCATGTTGTGCACCAATCTTCACCAACATTGTCTTAGCACATTGGGAAGATCAATACATTTTTAACTCCGAATTCAGGACTTCATGGTATTGTATGGGCGATACCGTGATGATATTGTCCTGTTTTGGAATCAATCAGAACAAGATTTGAATAGGTTCTTTTCGTACATGAACAGTACCACCAGTTTTTTGAGATTTACTATAGTCAAGGATCTAGATTATATTCATTATTTGGACATCACCATAAAGAAAGATTATGTGAACAACTGTTTTATTTCCCAACTATATAGGAAACCAACCTATTCTAACACATTATTACATTTTACTAGTGCACATCCTTTGCACCAGAAGAAGGCCCTGGTCAAGGGCCAATGTGTTAGATTGGCCAGGATGGTGTCTGACATTTATGACTTTACCAAGGAATGTGACAATTTGTCCAATATGTTTCAGAGAAGAGGTTATCCAGAGCCTTTTCTATCAAACATCATTCAGGAAGTTATAAATAAGAGGACCAGTGGACACTTTAGAGCCCTATTGGGCAATAGGGATGGCCACAACAATGTGAGGCACAATAATACTATTTTTACACATGCATTGACACTCACATATTCTGCAGATTTTGAAGAAATCAAATACATAATACATAAATATTGGAAGGCTTTTGATAATGACATTGGGGTCTTGGACAAGATAGGTAAGAGACCCACTATAGTTTATAAAAAGAGTACATCAATAAAAGGACTACTTGAAAAAGGCAAACCTAATCTCACTAGAGGTGGCACGTATAAATGTGGTAGATGTCCCCAGTGCCCTTTCATGATGGATACAGACAAATTTAATCTTAAGAATTTTGGATCCATTACTAATAAAAAGAAAATGTTTTGCTATACTAAGGGGTTGTTTATATTGCAGTATGTAAAAACTGCCAAGGTTATTATGTGGGGAAAACAAAAAATGCTTTTAGACTTAGAGTCTACCAACATTTATATGACATCAAGCAGAAAAATATGAAGAATGCTTTATTTAGGCATATTAATGACCAAAGTAATCACAGTTTTAGTTTTTTTATTCTTGAACAAGTTGATTTGGGACAAAGGGGCGGACCTGTTGAGGAATATTTGGAGTACATTGAGTTAAAGTGGCAGATCAGACTGAATGCATACTCCCCTCCAGGTCTTCATAGGTTCATAGGTTAGTACTAGGCTAACTGCCCTTGCAAGCCATTTTAAGCCTAGCCAATTATCCCGTGTGAGATTCAAACCCTGCACCTTGTGTTTGTAAGGCAAACACCTTAACCATTAGGCCACCCTCCCAACCCTTAATGATAGAATTTCTATAGCACCACTTTTGAAACTTAAACAGTTATTTATGTTATGATTTATTTATATTGTTATTGGTATTTTTTGCCTTATAACATTCTTTACATGTGACACTATTGATTTAACATTTGGTTAGTTGACTTTTTGTGTACTTGCAAACAGGGGGAGTATTCATTACTACCTTACACTTCCTGTGATGTTTCTTAATTGAAAGGAAATGATGTGGGGTAATATTTTACTAATTGACTGGGTGTGTATTTAAGGAGTTATCAGCCAGCAATTCACTGTTCTGAAGAAGTCTGAGTATTGACGAAAGCACTTAACTTGTTGTTTTATCATTTTTAAACTGTGACTTTATGTGTATTTGTACTTCATTTTGATCATTGGATTGAGTAAAGAATTTTTCCATTATTCGGACTCCGTCTCGTTGGATACTACCCTGCATCTGCTGTTCATTCTAGTTTTTATTCTGCTTAGTAATGTAAAACACAAGTAGAACCAGAACGAAAAGGCAGCTGGAATCACACCATTCATTGAACAACCATCAGCGTTTGATTAAAAATTCTTCCTTATTCCACAAAAAGGCAAAGAAAAACGAAATGAGCGCTTTCACGTATGCACCATACGCTTCATCAGATTTCATTATTCACAAAAGTAGCTCAGTTTAAATAGTATCATCTAAAATTCAATTAAAACAATTACCTTACCAATTAGTAACATCTCTAGCTTTTTAAAGGTATAGCTGACTTCTAAGATAATATTCAATATATATTGTTTTTTTTTTTTTTTTTTTTTATTCTGCTTACTGAGTTTATCTTAAGACTAACAAATGCCATTCAAATGTCAGGCGTAAGCCATGGTGCATGTGATAAGCTCTGTAATCTGTAGTGTCTAAGACCAGATAAGTAGGGGTTCTGATCTCACTCCAGCACTTTGGTGTGTTTGCGTTTGTATGTGCATTTCCGTCCAAAATAAATATGACTACAACACTGACTTAGAAAGAGCAATATTTTGGTTATAGCACTTGACACAAGGCTCCATATTCCTGACCAGAACAAGGCATGCTGATGTCATCTAGCATAAGAGTACCTAAAGAGATATTCATAACAGATGTGAGCTTTGGCATTTGAGTTAAGTACTGTGAACCGTAGTGTGTACCATTAGATATGTAGGGGTTCTAATCAAATTGCAGCCAAATTGGTAGTGGTACTATTCTCACTGTAGCCAGATTTGTGGGTGTAGATGTCAGAGCATTTGACATAAGCATATGGGATCAAAGGATCATTGGAATTTACTAGGATAATGGCCCTAGGGCCCTTACAATCCTAGCCAAGTTGTTACTGTTATTTACATGATCAGCACATATTGCCCCTGTCCATGAGGGACACAGGCAGAAGCCCTGTGGTGAACTGATGGTCACCCAGCCAATCATACAGATTGCATCTGAAGAGGGCCAATGAAGTGCTGTGTTTGCCATTAGGTGGGAGTCTTTTTCAAATGTTTGTTAAAGTCTGGTAGACATATCTCTCCCACCAGCATGTATGACTAATGTCACACAACAGGTTAATGTCCTTACAGTGAGTAATCCATGTACCATTTCACTTACAGATATGCAGCATTTCCAATAAAGCAGGGTCAGACATTGGACTGTATGCAAGGCAGAGATCACCTCTGAGTAGTCTATATGACACAGGCTACAATGACAGTTATTTCAGACAATCGCCATAGGACAGATGCTGAAGACTTAAAGTTCCCTTATGAGGAACCTTTTTCCTTTGTATTGTGTGCAATTGCCACTGGTGCTTGGAAAGGTACATGACAAAATGGCCATTCACTCAAATTTTGACCTGATGAGGGAAGAATACTTGGAGGATATAACTATGTCATTTTTGGGTGACAGTGCCTTCAGTTATGACATGAGCAAGATATAATTCCCTTCTTACCACTGTGGAGACATGGTGATCTGTGATAAAGTAGGAGTAAACTTGTGTGGCCAGGCCTGTGTGCCAAGGTCTATCACCCCTGAGTATATACATCAGGTGTTGCTACTGATGTGCTACTTGCCAGGAACATTGGTGTTACCAATGGAAATGATACTACATAGATATCTGCATGGAGTTTAAGGCCATGAGTATGTCAATAATCATTTGTTCATGAAGACCCTCATGTAGGATATTGACATAACTCACAGATTCTATGACCGCACAGAGTTTGCAGGCATCAGCCAACATTGTCAGCCACAGATATTCAGTTTTCACTCGTATAGTATTTAAATGGAATCCAAGCAGTAGAGGACCCAGGACTGAGCCCTGTGGAACACCACTGGATACAAATCTGCTATTGGAGGTGGATTCCCATATTCTGAGTATGAGTGCTATCAGTGAGCTACTTAGTGACCCCTCTAATAATATTACTGTTGATGACTGGTTGGATGATTTTGTCAATGATGCCTGAGAGGGGGATAGTATCACACACCTTGACTAGTAGATGTCCACAAGTTTTAACAGGGATGATCTTTCTTTCAGAAATCCAAACTTTGTAGGGTTAACTGTTTGTAGATTACGTATATATTTCCTGATAAGGTTCATGATGATTTGTCCTATGTTCTTACAGATATGGCTACTCAGGCTAATAGGTCTATAGTTCCTGTGGTCCATGGATGCACCACCTCTGTGCAAGGGGATAACAGTTGCCATTTTCCAGTCAGCTGGGATCCAGCCGGTGATTATACTATGATTGCAAGGAGTTCCCAATGGTGTTAGTAATCCTTGTTGGATCCCATGCAGGATGCAGCCTGGGATGTTAGCAGGTGCAATAGATGCTGTGTTTCCTCCTTAGAGAGGCCATTTATGACTTGCTCTTTAGATATACTGAAACAATGAGTAACAAGGTCACACAGACAAAACAATCAGCAAAAAGCAAAAGAAAAACCCAGCCAAATTAGGTATTCCATTTTGTGATTCTTTAAAGCCTCTTGTATTAGAAGTAACATGGTATATATGCAAATTATCCCTTAAGGACATCAGGTGTTTCAGCTATATGGCAGTTTTGAATGCCCATGACTTTTTTCCTTTTAAGTCTGTTATGGACAGCTTTCGGCCAATAAAGTCAAACCCCACTAGCTGTGGACATGCATGTTGTATTACTTTTTCCTCCATTGTTTGCATGTGTAGTGTAAAGACACAGACACCTTGGATGACAATTTTCTTGGAAACCCTGATGGAATTAACTGCAATACCGAATTGCACACAGGACAACTAGCATGCAGTGACAAACACTGTCCCCAGATGTCTCAGTAGTCTGTTATTTAAAGCCATGAAAATAATTATCATGGAAATGATCAGTAACAAAGTAGTACCCCACTGGACAAAACACAGTTTGGTTTTGTCAAGGGCAGTTCATGCATGACTACCCAAATTTGTGGACCTCATTGAGTGTTAAACTATGCAATGGATGAGGGGAAAATTACTTATTCCACCTATCATGACCTGACAAGGCATTTGACACTATTAGGCCATCAGGCATTGTTGACAAACTCTAGAGGTTATTTACAAACTAGTATGTCAGCCAGTGGATAGCAATGTGGCTGACAGACATTATTTGGGAAGATAGGATTGGGTAGTCCACTGCTACAGTGAGGCCAGTCACCAGTGGACTTTGCTCACAAATCATTCCTGGGACTACCCCTTCTAGGCATTTCTTGTCTGCAGTCACAACCACTGTCAGTGGTCTCTGACTGACTACACATGCAGACGATTGCAAAGTAGGCCCTGTCATTGAATCCCACACTGACTCAACAGTTATCCAGGATAGCCTGACACACACATTCAGCTGTTGTCAGAGCCATGGACTAATACCAAAGGAATGCACAAAACTTTCCTTTGG
Organism: Protopterus annectens; assembly: GCF_019279795.1. NCBI lineage: Eukaryota > Metazoa > Chordata > Ceratodontiformes > Protopteridae > Protopterus > Protopterus annectens. The sequence goes on from NC_056729.1 coordinate 5,797,110, forward strand.
GAAGTCATCCACCCCTGGTAAATATCATATTGCCTGCACACCTCCAAGAGTTGACCTAGTAGTCAGGGACGTATGGACATAGAGAGTGATCTAGCCTTTGTCTTTCATTGGTCAGTAAGATGTGGGGATTCATTCAATTTGCACAATCTATAGAAAATATATGGCATGTAAATCCCAGAAAGCCACTGTTGCACTGTATTTGGCATTCATCACACCTAGCATTGTGTACAATGCAACATTTGGTATATAATTACACAGGCATATCCAACAACTATAACAGTCACAGAGGTTCCACAGTAAACCAATACACAGTGTACATGTCTGTATGTTGGACAGCTTTGAGCCGTGCATGGAATAAATTGACAGTTTATTGTCTCCACCCCTGAACATAGGAACTGGCTCTGCCAGGAGTTGCGCTGGCACCTCCATGCCCAAGGTCTGAAGTAGGGCTACTACCTGAGGGTGATTGCTGCCTACTGAGACTGTGTCTTCCAGTGGAATGTCCAGGACCTCAAGCCCATGGCCTGCCATGTCTTGGACTGGACAGCACACTCCCCTGTGGAGCACTAGACGTACTACTACTATGGGATCATGATTGTGCATGGCCACGTGTACTGTCAGCAGATGCAGTTGCTGACCTACATCCACAAGTCTGATGCTCAACTCCAACCAGACATTCCATCACAGACAATGTGAATTCCAAGACAGATAGTATGCAATCTGTCTCTAACCAACATCTTTGCACTGCACCTGTCAACTGATCCAGGGTATCAGCAACATGGTGGAGGCAGTTAAGGATGTCAGACTGTGCTGCATCTATAACCCTGAGCATTCATTTGAAGTTCCTTTCAGAACATGCCTGTGCTTCCATAATGGCCCTAAACATATGCTGAGTGACACGTGATGAGACACCTGCAACAGGTGGTGGAAGGACAGCAGGCCTCCTACGAACATCCCTATCAATCTGCCTGTGTGGAACCTCACTTTAACTACCATCATCATCAGAGTCAGTCACGCATGATAAAAAGAGAAAAGCAGAACATTAATACCAGCACTACTATGCTCTGTAGTTCTACATTGCAACATATGTTAAGCTGCATACACTGCTGTCACTATTACAGACTTGTTTATCCCCAAACTTCATATAGTAGGGCATAAGAACATTATTTACTAACAAAAATATGTAGTTACTTGTAAATAAAAGTTCTTTAAACAAGAATCACGAGTAACCATAATGTACACTGTTGACATTTGGCAAAACTCTGCACAGTTGAAGCATATGTCAGTCTGTAATGTCATGACAATACTGTCAAATCTATCAGTGTGGTCACACCTACAAGGCATAGTTATGAGTCTAAACTGTACAGTCAGAAAATATCTGTACATTTGGCAGTCATGCAGACAGCACTTCAATCCAGCTAGCATACCTGAGATAAGAATTTAGTGAATATATTACGGTAAATCTACATCTCCATCAAAACAGTGTTGGGCTTACCAGGAGCAGGAGCACAGTCTAGAATAATTCCAGATGGTCCTGTGAAACTTTGAGGGAGAAGTAATGTAAACAGCCAACATGCTGCACTATAACAGGGTAATATGTCCAAATATCTCACATTTACAGTGGCTACTATGTTAATTGATATGTTGGTCACAATCTGAGCATAAGATTCAAAGTGCTGCTAACCTCCTTCCCTGCCCAAAAAAAAGAAAAACTCTTGACACCCTCTTAAAACTATGTACACCCTGGCACATTGAATGCTACAGTATTCCAATGCTGAGCCAACGAAGCATACCTGGATGCTCCTCTTATGTGGAAATGGTAGCACCCACATCAACAATATACTGGGTGATGGATGCCTGAGAACTGTCCTGTGTTCCTAGGTTCACCAGGAATTCCTCAGTGGTTAACAGCAGTTGTTCTGCTGCAGGCCCTCCACCAGTGACACCACAAGCCCTGGCCACATCCACTGCTCTTGAGTATGGTGTGGATCATATCGGTGGCACTGTGTCACACCTGCTCATATGCCCTGCTCTGGTGACCGATAGCATTCACATTACAGACCAGGTCAGCCCACAATGCTGCCTGGTCTTCCCTGTTTGCCCCCCCCCCCCCCACAGATAGCAGGAGTTGATGGTGTTGATGCAATGCCTCTGGGATGATGTCATTTTCAGAGTCTGCAAAACGGCTTTGGTGTTACATATTTCCTGAAAGACAACAAAATGAGAACACATGTCAGGATCATACATGGGTGTACAGTATGTAGAGATACAGCAATAAAGGAAAGCTAACAGTATTCACTGCTTGATTACCCATCTCATCTTCAACAAGGTGCATACATACAAAGAGTGTGGATGCAACTAGGGTAGTAACAATAGTCAAATTTTCCTGTTTGTGCCATGACAGATACTGCTGTATGATCACACATGCAACACAAGAGTCCATTGTAGTGTGGCCCCTAAGGATAACCCCACTTATAATATATAAAAACAACAGTGTCAAATAAATAGCAGTGTACTATTACAACTGCTATCAAGGGAAATTTCCAGGAGACCGATGTACCTAATTAACATAAAGCATTATACCCTTACTGTACTCTAGTTTCTCCGTAGGTGTAACACATCTGGAGATCAATGCCATGTCATCAGTATAGTTCTAAGAAAGGCTTACTGATGTATTCCCCATTCCCCCTAAGTATATTCAAACATATGCATCATATTCGAAATAAAATGGTTACATACCTGATGGAGTACAATACTCTGTTGAAAGATGCAAATATATAAATGTTCCGAGTTCACCATGCAAAGTAAGTCTCATGCTCAATGGTTCCCCTCGATAGAAGTTTGCCTTTTTAACATGGTTCTCATTAGCAAGTGATTGCCTCTGAACCAATCTGTGGTTCTTAAATGATAATTGCAGCCATCGCAGCTGATTTGCAGTATAATCAGCCAATTCCATGCAACCACTGAACAAGATATAAAGCCTCAATGTAGATTACAACCTCTTTCTATATGTTGGGGTGGAAATTACTGGGGTAAAGATATAATGTCATCACAAAGAAAATGTCTGTAGCAGCTACATTTTACATACTGATGTAAGTGCTACAGGCTGAGACTGAAGCTGATACTGCAGGCAATAGGCATAGGCAGAGAGTATGAACACTTTGCAGGAAAACAAGCTTTAAGAGTAACTGTGGGACCTGTGACAGTCTTATTGTATACCCAGAGCCAGGTAGAGGGAACCCATCCCACTGGAAACTAAGTTTTGTGTTTAAGGCAAGTATGTGAGCCAAAGGTCTCACTAACAGAATAAAGTGCTATATGCCTGGAGTGTCCTAGAAAAAGGAAGGGGTATATTAACCATTATGTCATGCAGTTGGACAACTGCCAAGTCAAGAGTTATGTCATGGTAGTCGCCTGTTACATGTGTGCTGCCAATCCTTACATCTAGCACAGCCTCCATATATCTATGTTACTTGTGCAGCTGAGGTTGTCTTTAATATCACTAGCAAATTATTGTGGGCTGCAGTCTGATATTACTCAGGGGTGGCTGTGGTGATGCAGCCGTTAGCATTGCTGCTTCACAGCAAGAGGTTCTCAGATTCGATCCTCAGCTGGGGTGCCTTCTGTGTGGAGTCTGCATGCCTTCCCTGTGGTCATGTGGGTTTCCTCTGTGTGCTCCGGTTTCCTCCCACATCCCAAAGACATGCTGTAGGTGGTTTGGATACTCTATAATTGGCCCTAAGCATGAGTGCGTGAGTGTGTGTCCCTTCTGTGGAAGGTTGGGTGCTGGGCTGACAACTAGACACTGTAAAACTCCACTGCCAATCATGAGTGGACTGGTGATCTGCTGTGGCGACCCCTAACTGGGAAAAAGCCGAAAGAAGAAGAAGTCTGATATTACTGGGCCACAATTTCAGTACACACTTCAACATCTTCTGGGAATTCAGGCTAATGTATAATCTCACATTCACTGCACTTTACAGTGTTATAATAGGAGTAGTTAAAAGTGGTTCTATCTGTCAGCCTTTAACTTCTATTATTTAGAAACAGACATTCCATCTGCATTGCTTTGGGTAGATAAATAAGTGATGAGACAGTTATACATAAAATATAATAATTTATAATGTTGATGTCCACATAGATGTATTTTCAATGCTAGACACGGCTGTATTTGAACCCAGGACTGGGTGTGTATTACGTTATCAAACTTTTAAAAGTTCGAACGTCATATGGTCGAAGTCATATGATCAAACTTTTAAAAGTTCAAAAAGCTAAAAAAATAAATAAACAAAAGAAAAACCTACCTAACCATTTTAAGCAGGGGACAAGCCCCCTGCAATCCCCTCATGGGGGGACTGTACCCCTCACACCCCCCTCTTTAAATATACCAACTCCGATATCGCACTCCAGTGCAGGAAAGGGAAATCTTCCCATTCCGCACTGTGCGGAGATCTCCATTGAAACGTTTGAACTTTTAAAAGTTCAAACTTTTAAAAGTTTGATTACGTAATATACAGGACCCTGTGGACCAAAATGTAATGCTTGTAAAGTATTTTACAAACTGAGATACAGAATCACTGTTATAGCCTGTGTTTTTTGTACATGGTGTAAGTATAATTTCACAGTTATCTGCTGTTACATACATCACTTACATTTATTATTATATTCATGGCTTTATAGTGCTGTATTTGTCTACCAGAGTCCCAGTTAAAATCCTATTTTTCCATTAATGGTTTAACAAGTGTATTTTTACATATTGTAGATATAATTGCAGAGTTTATTATTGTACAGCCAAGTAAGAAGATGAAATCTTCTAAAATGACAAAACAAAGGCCAATGCCGAAAAAAAGAAGTAATTTCACAAAGTTGAGCATAAATTTAATAAAATCACCTCTCTAGCACTTCAGCAAACAATGCCTTCCAGGAGTACAAAGTATAAACACATATATATATATATATATATATATATATATATATATATATATATATATATATATAAACAAAAAGTCCAAAAAATGCTTTATAATATAATTGCAGAGTTACCTGCTAATAGATACCTCACTTATGTCTGTTCTTATGTGTATCACTTTATAGTGATGCATTTCTCAACTAGAGCCCCAATTACACTACTATTTTTCTAATTATCTGCTAGCTGACTTGCACAGTGTGAAGCAATGCACAGCATCATTTAAGCACTCTTAATGACAAGAACGTGATGATTACTATGTTTTGATTGAAATACCTGTGTTAATTAGCAGATTTGTGGTTTGGCAGTTTGATCTACTGTTCTGCAAGTGAGATCATCCTGAGCGTGAAATAGGGCACAGATGTACTTTTTGAACATGATTATTTTTTCAAAGCATATAGCAATATAGCACCATTCAGCATAGCTAAGTGATGCTGCGAGCCATGCTGCATTGTGAAAAAAAAGATCTTTAAAGAAAAGAAAAATGGGGAAATAGGACAGTGGTGCAATGGGGTGCCAGCAGGGGAAAAACACTGTGAAAGGAAGGTAGGTATGTGCAGGAAGGGTGTGGGAAAAAACCATAGCTATATATTACTTGAACAGCAACAACTGTATAGCATAACAGCTATTTTAGTTGAATTTGGTCTGTCACCCCCCAGAGATGAGGTGATGACAACATAAGTGTGTTGTCAATCCAATTGGACTGAATTAAGTGCGTTCAGTTGACACATGTGAAAGGGAGAGCCATGTATAGGACGATATTATTTTTGTGGGACAATTGTCCATTTTATTTTTAAGATGAAAGTAGAATGCTGGGGAAGAGATATAGGTATGTGTGTGGGAGGTAAGTTGGGAAGGTGAGGAAGCTTTTGCAGGCAGACAAGACAGACGAGGCAGCAGACAGGGCTGGTATATGACACAAGGGGGGTGAGCACCTTGGTTGGGGAAGGTGTTGTTGAATCTTAGGCCCATGGATATCAGACACGGTAGCAATGTGAGTCATGTCCTCACCCATAGGATTGCCAGCACTGCTCCTTCACTGTTCCTGTGGTGACACTGGTTGATGCCAGCATCTGAGATGAGGCTGTCCTAAAAGGATGGACAGCATGCCCTCCATCCGGCGGAGGATTGCACCGACAGTTTTGCAGAGCAACCCACACACCATGACCGTCAGTTCCTCATGGGTGACATTATCACCCCCTCCACTTCCACTCCCAGCAGGGGTGGCACCCCCCAGCTTGTGAGCATAACAACCTGACAGCACAGGTAGTGCATGGTCAACATAGGGGGAAACACCAGGCTGTGGCCCAGATGTGCTGGGCCCTGGTGCCATGACTGGGGAAGCCAAGGTAGGTGGATTGCTTGGAACTGGTCTACCTTGTCACACTGTAATAAATTAAATATAAACATAAGGTAAAAATAAACATAACCAAACATAAAAGAAGATAATGATTAATCAAAATAAATAGAAATATAAGGAAGAGCACAACAATAAATAACATAAATGAAAGTATTTTAACAGCAAAGTAATATGAAATCGTACATAAGGTCAACTAAGAGGTAGTTACAAAAATATATTAATAACAAATCATAATAAATGACATTAATAAATTAAAGAAAAGGAGGGGTGGGATGAGAGGAAAAAATAATTAGTAATTTCTCAGGTAATATTACTACACAGACTACTACTTCATACTTCTACATATGTACAATTTCAGTTATGAGTACAGTGACTGCAACTATTGTTTAGATGATTTTGCACATACATAGCTCTCAACCTGTTAGCATGGGACAGTATGGGCTAAGCCCTAACACATAGTGGTACAGAGGCACAACTACAGGGAACATTTTTACATAGTGTGCTCATACATGAGTAGCAAGGTGTTCTGATAATGGATTTGCCAATAAACTGCATTCCAAGTAATGTCATGTATCTGCTCTTCAGGTGTCAGACATATGGGGCACTAGTCATTATATTCTGAAAAATCATGACAGTTGAGAGGTATGTCCATATACACTAAGTACACTAGACAGCTGGTCATTTCCTAGTTGGATTTCATGGGATTAGAAACCATAAGCAGTGACTACAGGAAAAATATGCACTTCATTTGAATTTAATAAATTCTCAAAAAAAACTCCTTTAAAAGTTTTATTGCAACATTTTGAGTGAAATCATACATTTACACACATGCATAGCTGTGTGTTATCACACTGGAAACCAAATTAAATGACCACTTGAATGAACACTTTATTTGAAAGCAGTTGTTATCGAAGCACCATCTTCTTTTACTCTGTAATGCTTAATGTCACATGAAATCTGGCAGTGACACACACATGTCTGGCTGTGTAGGACATCAGTTGACCTAACGGTATACCCTGTTCATTTACTGAGTGCTATCTGCAGCATATTTCAGTGTAAAATTATCTGAACTGAGGCATAACACTTAATCTGGGTACTGCACTACATGCATTTCTGAAATTTCTTGATGCATTATTTTTTAGTTAATATGTAACAGTTGACTGTTTTAGGTTTAGAACACACATGCAGTACACACAGGAATAATGCACACATATTTGAGAAGAATACATATCAAAGCACAATCCTGTTTTAAACTTTATTGATAATGTTCCTTAAAATCTAGCATTTAGACACATGGATAGCTGTCCAGGACTTCAGTTACCTACAGAAAAAATGGGCAGAACACAAGCTCAAACTTTACTCTGGGTACTGCACTACATTCATTTCAGACATTTGTTGCTGCATTATTTATTCATTTACATTTAGCAGTTGACTGGTGTCAAATTAAAACACACATGTAGTGAATACAGGAATAGTGAGCATTTTTTATTTGAAAACATCACATATCAAAACACCATCACCCTTTAAGATTTATTGATTAATGCTGCTTCAACTCTGGCATGTAAACCATGGATAGTTGTGCAAGACTTCTGATAGGTAACCCATATACCTTGTTCATTTATTCAGGGAAAACTACAACATCTTTCAGACAATGAGCAGACCAGAACAGTAACTCTTAATCTGGGTAGACCCCAACATTAACTGACGTTTGGAAGCTATACTACACAGTGCTGCATGTTTACTTGCTTTAACTTGATTTACCATTTCAGGTAGGCAGTGACACATTACTAAACATGTTAAATGCCCCAGGTATGCCATACCTGACTGTTAAGACTGTAAACTCTGTAAATAATTTATTGTAAAATTACATTATGCAGTAAGTTATTACTTTGTTGTTTTCCTACTTAAAACATGATTGCCTCATCCTGGCCAGGTGCCCTGTGTGGGACTGGATATTTTGAGCCCTTTCTTCTGCAGCTGTTGTAAGAGAAGCAAACCATTATGCATACCATTTTTGCACAGATTCAGCTTGTATATTTCTAAAGTACTGCCAAGCATACATATATATCTGTGGGGTCTGCCCAGCCCTAGCTTCTCGGACCCAGGTGCCCAAGGTCCAGCTCTTCTTGTGCCTCAGGTCATTGTAGTGGTGATGACACTGCTCACCAGTGCTGGGGATGCCTGTAGCACTGGTAAGTTCCCTGGCAAACTGATCCCAGGCCTCTGACTTAAACTCTGAGCCCTGGTATTCACCCTGCAGCAGCGAGGGTTCATAATCCTGAACCAAGAGTCTAACAAAAACTCTGGACTCCTGCACACCCCAACTCTGTGCCAGAAAGTGCACTCCCTCTCTAACAGCACCAGGCATATATACAGCCAAGTGAAGACTCAGAAGAATGCTGTGAAATTCCCACCTATTGACCTTTGTATAGGTTGCATTCCTGTCTTTACACATCATACTGTAACTTTGAAAAATGTGCAGCATTGCTTAGCATCTCTCAAACTTACACAAACCATTTAAGCAGAGGTTAGCAATGCACAAATGATGTAGACTGTTGACCATGTTTAAACATGACTTAGCATTGCACAATTTTTTTATTTTAAATTAAACCGATGTTTTAGTTACCTGAGACATTCTCACAGCAATAAATGTAAAACATATGACTGCTCAGGACTTGCTACACTGTAGGTCATGATTCAACCTATCTAGCCACTTGGATAGTAAAGGGAAACAGTATATCTTTACATAAACTACTACGATGCCTGTTAGCATTGCGCAGCTTTGCTGCACAGGATTGCATGTTGCTAAGCACAACAGAACTGCAACAACTGAATACATCTGGTTTCTGTTTTTAGATGTCTAGCAGATGTGTACTGTAAGCACAGATAAGTGTAGCTAAGCACTGCACCACACCACCCCGCACAAACAAGCACAAAAACAAAAATTATAAAATTGATAACATCCAGTTTCTATTTTTAGATATACACCAGATGTCTGCTGTATACTTATAAGCATAGCTTGGCATTGCTAAACATCGAGTGCACCATGCAAACAGGCAGGAAAAAAATTGATAGCATCAGGTTTCTATTTTTAGATATATTCCAGATGTATGCTGTATATGTATAAACACAGCTCAGCATTGCAAAGCTGCACCCTGCAAGCATCACATAAACCTAAAAAAACCATTAAATTACAATTTCATGTAGTAAAATTTGTTGTTCACATTTTGCTACAGGCTAACAGGCCAAAACGTATTGTTCTGTGTTTACTAACTATCCAGAATTTTTCTGGACAGTCCACAAGACTGTTACAGCCTCTACATGGTTCGTTGCATGGATTCAGAATCCGTGTTACTGTGATCTCCCTCAGTAGCTTGCCATGATTAATATGCATGGAGTGCTGCCAAGGAGAAAATGTAGTAGTGTACATGGATACATTCCATGTAGGCTCTACACCAATCCTACATGGAATTTTTTTGAATTCTGGGGATTGGTTGTCAAGCTACATCTATACAACCATTTAAATGCAGCTATTAAAGATAATGACTTCCTCAATTTCAGTACTTCCGCTTCTTGTTCTCACTCTCCTTTTATCACATACTGCCTTTACACATCCTGTCTTGTTTCTTTCTTACTTCCAGACCTTCTCTCTTCATGTTCAGTTTATTAATTTTTCACTTCTCTACACAACCTTTTTTTCATTTTTCTGTCCTACTTATTTTCATCTCTGGCACACATCTGCATGTTTTATCCACTCCAGATTTTCTATATTGCACTTTTCTTTCTTTAATTTCAGCCTTTGATTTTCTCCTTTAATTCCTTTCTCATTTTATCCTCCATCCACTTCGTAGTATCTAGGAGAAGTTAAGATTAGAGTATATAGAAACTCATCTTTTGTGAAATGATTTTTCTTTCAGTTCGATTTCAGCTACCTTGACTCCTATGTGTGCAAGTTTTTAAATTTTCTGTCTAATGTGATATTGCAGTTATTAAACTTTTGATGTACTAATTGTTTTAACTTTTACTTTATTGTGTATTATTTATGTTTTACTGTTCATTCTGATGGGATTTTTTTCTCCCTGGGTCTCTGCTGAAAAGGGGTATTCTGCTTTGTCTGGTTTTCACCACAGAGAAATGCAAATAACTAGATAAAAAGGTAAACAGATAAATTTCTTCTGTACTAGCATGCAATTTTGTTGCTTATTGAATTTTTAGAGCGTGACTACCACTGTGCAGCTCTTCTTTGCTCTTGTAAGATTATTGATTTGTAATGCATTTGCAGTTGTGCTGCTGTCTATCACAATGCATATTTTTCCTGAAAATGGATTTCCATGACAACTGTACTGAACTATGTACCATTGCAATGACACTTGATTTGCCTTTGGAATATTACAGCATTAATTAGATGTCCATTGCCTATTTGTTTTTCTGTTTTTTGTTGTGTTATTTGTCCTACAATTTAAACATGTGCAGTACAACCCTGCATTCACCACATCATGGATGACAATGCCATATACCCCTGTTTTCCACAGCACTGGCTAGGGCTATTTCTAGGTTCATTGGTAATTACTAGGCCAGTGTGCAGACTACTACAAACCAAGCCACTATCCAGAGGTCAGAATCAAACCCTGTATCTTGCATCTTTATGGTTAAGACTTTAACCATTATGATAACACTCTCCCCCAAAACAATATTCAATTGTATCTAGGCAGGCCTCCTGAACACACAGTCCATTTTCAGGAAAACCCCATGAGCAATGTCTGCTTAAGCAAATTGCTTAAGGTCACACAGGAGGCAAATAAACGGTGAAGGAATCAAGTCCTGTACCATAGGGACTACAGCTCACAGCCTTAACACTCTGCACTAAATGTCAGGTGGAATGTTCTATTGGTTTATTTCTTCCTTGCTTCATTGTTTATTACACATACACATACACACACACACACACACACACACACACACACACACACACACACACACACACACACACTATTTATATATGTTTCTAGCCATTGTTATAAATATTGCTTTCCTAACTGTTATTAGTGACAGTAATACAGACTTTCAGATCCCATGATGTTATCTTCTTCTTATCATAAGTGATCTCAGCCATTGATATACATATTGGTTTGCATGCTGTTTTATCCCCTTCTTGGGACTGTCCAAATAAAATGTATCACATTATACTGGCAAGTGATATTTTTGTCTTGTTTTCTCTCTCTGTCATCGTTTTCTTTTTATTATGTTGCTTTTTTGTTTTGTTTGTCAACACTTATTTTCCTGTTTTTGCCAGGATCATTCATGGAGTCACCAGAGTTGAGGCTGTCCAAATCAATCGATGCACTGACTACCGCATCAAGCTCTAGGTCTCCAGCTACCCTTAGGCCAGGTCATCATATAGAAGATTAAAAGGAGGACTTGCAGGGAACCTCTGGTGCTGCTTCTCCAGTGTGTGTTGTGAAAGGCTTCTTTTAGCAAGTAGCCTAGTGGGGCCCCCTCATGGGTCACTCAATGTGAGTTGCAGAAGCTGGTCAGGACTGATGTAGACTGGTAGCGCAACACATAACATCACATTAACACCTGGACCTGCCCATCAAATCCATTGAGCCACCAGTGGCAGACCCACCCACCCATGGTTTTAGCCATGGAGGTACTTCACTACTGCGATGTTTGGCAGACTGCCCTGACCCCACCCTAATCCCCTGATTTCTATTATATGTCACTTACCTACCCCTGTTTTTATACAGTCCTCTCATCACCACTTCTCCATCATCTGCTTTGTGTATGTGTGTTTCTCCATAGTAGACTCTCTTTTGTATCAGCACTTTTACTGTCACTCTTTGATTGTGTTATATACTTGTATGGCCCTGCTACTATCCCTATATTTTTATTCCTACTACATCTTCCCTATATGTTCATCCCCTCTACTGTTCAGAATAAAATGGAAAAGGACCCCTGTCCCACAAACAAATATCCTGCTTTCCTCATCTACCATATTATTCTTCCTGGATTCTGTCCTTCTATTTGTGTTCTCCGGCTTGGTTTTTTCCATTTCTGACTATCCTATCACCCATTCTCTTCCCATTTGTAAAATAAAACCCACTGGCACTAGTTTATGCCCTTGGATGGGCTGTCAGTTGTGCCCATCTGGCACAAGTGGAGCTTTGATCTGCATGTGCAGGTACATTGTGTAAAGTAAGCAACCTGCATACTGAAGGCCACAGCTCATGTGACCTGTTATGGTGTGGCCTACTTATTTGTGTGGTGACTTGATGTTGTTACAAATGTCTGACTTCATTGTGCAGTAGTGTCCCAGGCATGTCTGTTGTCATTAATACACTAATCTTCATTGGACCGTGTCAAGCAATTTTGGGCTTGCTATTTGTCATAGGGCAGTCATGTTAACCTTCTTTCTGAGTATTACTCACATTTGTTTTCTTACATATGTCATGATTTCTTGTAGTGAATACTAAATAAGTTGATATAAATATGCTGGTGTTCCTTTACTGATTTAAGGAAAAGGAAGCAATATATTATTTAGGGTATTATGGTTTTCTGATATCCACAGATATTGAACCCACAGAAATAGCCAGCCTGCTAGCTGACAGGTAAAGTGAAAACTTCTCCCCCCTGACACCACCACATATCCCCTAAAGCATCCCTACCACCTGCCTCCACCTAGTATCTCCAAGGACTGGGTTGTAAACACTCTCTCCAAAGCCAAAATCACAGCTTCCATGGGACCTAATAATATCCCGGCTGCATTCTAAATGGATTAAAACAGGAACTAGCTGCACCACTGGGTACTCTTTTTAACCACAATATAAGCACTGGTTTTGCACCTGCTGAATGAAAAACAGCAACTGTCATCCTGTTATATAAAAGAGGCACCTCCACTGACCCTGGGAACTTTAAACCCATAAGCCTGATGAGCTTAATCTGCAAGGTTATGGAAAGATTAATCATGTATCTTATCAACAAAGATATAGGAGACCTCCAATCACATAATATCACCCAGTTTGGCTTAGTTAAAGAGAGATCCTGCCTCTTTTACTTGGTGGACTCCTTTGAGACAGTCATAAAGCCCTGGAAGAAGGCAAATCTGTGCACACACCTTACCTGGACATGGCCAAGGCATTTGACACTATTCCCCACTAAGGCCAGCTGGAGATCAACCCATATATTGTCAGGTGGGCTGTAAACTGGCTAATCAATAGATCACACAAAGTCAAATTAGATGACTCTACCTCTACCAGCAGGCCCATAATCAGTGGTGTTCCACAGGGATCGGTGTCAAGGACCCTGTTGTTTAGAATATACATCTTGGATGTACAGTCTAAAACAAAGGCCTGTGGCTGACAAAGTTTTCTGATGATTGCAGACTGGTTGCAGTCATGGAGTCCACAAATTATGTCAACATCCTACAAGAGGGACTTACACAGACAAACAACTGGTGCCAGAGTTATGGGCTGAAACTCCATGCAAGAAAAATGTATTATCAACCCCTTCAGGAAGGATGACATCCCTGTAGATTACCACATTGATAACAACACCCTAAGCATGCAATCAGTGGTGACAGATTTGAGCAAACAGTTTGACAGCAACCTTTGCTTTGACCACCACATCTCCACAGTGGTAAGAAAGGCTTTCTACATCACCCTCCTCATAAGTAAGGGCATTGCATCCAGAACAAAAGAGGTTATAACCCCCTTGTACTCCTCACTCCTCAGGCCAATAATAGAGTACAATGTTACCTTTGGTGTGTACCTTACCAGGCACCTGCAGCCATTGGAAAGACCTCAAAGCATTCTTACAAAGAAAATTCCCTGTCTTCAGCATATGTCATATGTTGACAGACTGAAATCACTGTCACTATACTTTGTCTTGCAGACTATTCAGAGGTGACCTCTGCCTTGCATAAAAAGCAATCTCAGATCCTATTCTAATGGAAATGCTGCACATACATAAATCAAATGGTACAAGATGCATTCGTTCTAGGGAACTCAACTAGTATGTGACATCAACAGGACTTGCTGGAGAGACAGACATGTCTCCCAGAGGTTACCTCTCCTCTGGAACAAACTTCCAATTCAGGTGAAGCATAGCCCCTCGCTGAGCCTATTTAAGAGTAATTTCAATGACTGGATGGGAAAACGGAAATTTATCCTGGGAGTTTTACCTGTGTCCCTCTTGGACAGGGACAGTAGTTGTTGACTTGGTTCCACTTAATACCTTGATATTCTTGGGAATAGGGGTTGTACTTGACTAGCTTTATAACGGCCCTAGGGCCATTAGCCTAGTAACCTCCTATGATCCTATGATCCTATGAACCAGCTTACCTTTTTGAAGTTGAAAGCTTACAGTGCACAAAAGTCATTGACTGAGATTACAGGGGCTTGGTTCACTCAAGCCAGTGAAGGCAGGCCTTATCACTATGTTTCTGGGAGCATGTACATACCAAGGATGTGTAAGGAGGTCTCTCTGTGATATGGCTTACCATGTCAGCCTTCAGGAAATAAGGTGAGGGAATTAAGCAGAAAATCCCTAAGGGCTGTAAGAGTAATACCTCCAGCAATCAGCTCTAATTTCTCAGAGAGCAAATGAACAGGAAATGCTTCTCAACCTTTGAGGAATAATTTGACCAATGCTTATGTACGAACACGCACACATGCACACGCACACACACACACACACACACACACACACACACACACACACACACACACACACACACACACACACACACACACACACACACACACACACACACACACACACAGTTATCGACTAATTGTTTGTAACCTAATGTTTCAGAAAGGCTCAAGCCTTCAAGAGTGCGGGAGGCTTAACATTTACTCTCTTATTTTATAATTAGTGAGGCTGAGAAGGAAATATGAGTGGACTAATCATTCTAAAAGTGTGCTTGCCTTCAACAATGGTTTCTGACTATTTTAGTATATTCATAGCAAGTTACTAGTACACAACTCATCTTTGCCAGCTAACAAAATGGCTTCCCTTCAGTTCCTGGACAGTAAATTTTCATGTTAATTATGTGAAAATGATGAGTCTTGACAAATTGTTAGAAGAAGTTGCAGATCCTATGTATCCTATCATATCTCTCTCTCTCTCTCTCTCTCTCACACAAGAAATGGCCCTTAGCAGGCCAAACAATTTGAGTAGATGGCCTTATGGTAAAGCAGTCATGCTGGTGCCTTTAGTATGCTCTTTCATTACAAATAATTTTAAATTATTTTGGCACTGTCTGTTCTCCAGGTCATCTACTTTCTCAAAACAGTATTTACAAGACTTATTTATGAGTTGTGCCACCTGTCTGGCATTCTTGCATCATGTTTACTTGCACATGGAATGCAAATTTTAGAAAAGTATTTTTACCAAATGAGCCTCAATATCTTGGTGCTGATTCAGAAAAGTGGCTTTCATTTCTGTAGCATCAGTCAGAATCTCAGTAATCATTGTTGACAGATTATCTACATTTTGTCCCAGACTGCCTGAATGTATGAGGTATCAGACCACACACATCAAGATCCCAGCCCCGAGTGCTAACTGAACTTGTAATGCACTTATGCCACAATAACCTGGTGTGCCTGCTTCAATTTGTGATGCACTTACACCACAACAATGTAACTGTGCCTGTGCCAGTGGAATAAAGGAATTTAACCTTGACTACAGCCATGCAGACTTAGTTTAAATAGGTTTTTAATTGCTTACACAAATACGAGTGGAGGATTCCTATTGGAAGTTGGAGTGCACTGGGGCTGATGTTCTTAGTGGTGAGGACTGCTGCTGTGTTACACTTAGAGGTGTGGATGATGTACTAGTTTAGCTAAATGCACACATTTTCTGGAAACAGGACAGGTGTGCACAGGCAATAGGTACTTAAGAGAAAAATACTCCTTGACAACAGTATAATACTGCCCCATGATAGTTTGATCTTCTCATTGGCCCAGACCAAGGGTACGAATTTGTCTGTGGAAAACAGCTAGGCAGACCTAATAGAGACTCTGTGGGCAGCTAATGATGGGCTGCAAAAAGCCAAACCTACCACAAAATAAATAAATAAATAAATAAATAAAATTCATTAATTTAAATGAATAAATAAACAAACAAACTAGTTGGAGAAGTGTAGTTGATCTCAAAAGAGGAAGAAAGGAATCTGGGGACATTAACTACAGATAGTTTGGTACACGCAGAGCAATATGTTAAAGATTAATCATACTAGTAACAAATTTTCAATTTGTAGGACTACTGCTACTGAAAAAAAAGGCTTGGCCAGTAACAACACTGCACTCAGGAGTGTAGTCAGACATTACTATTTTCTAATCACAGGCTCACACTCGTCTCCTCTTTTAGTCTTATATAAAAAAGCGCCATCTCGTCAAAGTGCTCCCCTACTTAATGGAGATGGAATGCTGTATAAATGTTCCATGTCAGACCCTTTGCAGTGTGCAATGACTGTCTAGTTATTATGAGTTACTGAAAGATGAAATAGCTGCAGTGTCACAGATGATGTTCTGAACTATCAGAACACCAACTTGGTGGATGTTCTTTACATGTGCAGCATACAGCATAAATTGGTGGCTTTCACTCCAACCACTCCAACATGCCAAGAAGCTCCTGGTTGATTCCTTGGAATAAATAGCTGTAACTTTACTGCTGTTTTTGTTTTTCATTTCCATTGGCATTTAGAGTATATTTTCCATTAATTTTAAATGAAATCTCCACTGACCATAATTCCTTCCCTTTCACTCTCTAGCATCTAAAACAAAAACTAAGTACTCGACCTACAACCCACTTAAATTCAAACTTTACCACCTTCATGTAGCCCTGCTTCTGTCAGGAGACATACATACAAATCCTGGGCCCATCTATTACCCCACCATGCATAACTCTACCTCTCCATACTTAATAAACTCATCCTCTTCAAACAAACATATTTCCTTTTACTTTATGAACGCCCATAGTATTCTAAACAAAGTTAGTGAAATCCATGCCTGGATAGCCTTCCACACCCCTGATGTCATCACCTTAACAGAGACTTGGCTAAAACCCCAAACCTCTGATAAAGACGTTCTCCCCCCTGGTTATAATACACTCCTCATAGATCACCAAAACAAAAAAGGGGGTAGGGTAACCATCCTCTACTCCAACCACCTCACCATTACAAGTATTATGAAACCAATCACATCCTTTTCTCTTGCTGAACTACTGACAGCTAACCTTAAAATCAATGACCACACCATTATCACAGTAGCAGACACCTATATTCCTCCAGGAGACAACATTCTTCTGCTTGAAAATATTCTTTCATATTTTTCTCAACAAATCTCCAATGAAACTATCCTCCTTGGGGATGTCAACATTAACTGGCTAACTCTCAGTAATCCATACTCTAATACTCATATTAATTTATATGCCTTTAAACAGCTAATCTCCCAACCTACCCATACAAACAACTCTCACACATCTAGTACTCTTATTGACTGGATATTTGTATCTAATTCTTCCAAATATCATAACCCTGAAACCCTACCAAACACCCTGAGTGATCACTCCCCTATAAAAGTGAACCAAAAACGCTAGAAGGTTGAATGTGGGATGAACGCAGCTCGTCCGAACAAGTTCCAAAAGATACTGAAGTACTGAGACCAAAACTTCTCATTGAAGCATCAACTATTTATTCAGTAAAATCCACACATGAAAACATAAAAGTTAAGCGCTTTCGACTGGAACACAAGCCAGTCTTCTTCAGAACGACAAAACAGTGTAAGATGTGGAACATTTATGCTGGAATGCCTGCGGTTAAAATAACCGCGCCAAAAACCTTTTGAAATATTTAAAGTGGCAGCACTATTTTCCAAATAACAAATGAAACAGCTATTGACATTGACCATCATCCTGTACTTGCAAGACTTAGAACACATAAAACACAAGACAACACTAACTTATAAAAATGCATAATAAAAAAAATTCATAATAAATAATGCTATATTTGCTTCTATAATATACAAAAGATTACAACCTAGTTAATATTGTGATGCTTTGAATATGCTAAATGTATGCAAAATCTAACTATTAGAAATCAAAAAATTGAAAAAATTAATGTTGTTATATCCCAATGCATGCATGAAAAAATATAATGTGTTATATATTGATGGACATAAAATGCAATGTAAGCTATAATATTATGAATATAAATATATATAAAAATAATCATATATAAGTATAAATCCACATATACATAATAAAAAATAAAAACCTTCATATGCATATTATGATTAAATATAGAGTATGAATATAGTATAAAAATAATAACTATATATGTGTGTAATGTTATTGTAAATATATAAATAATTAAATATATAAATATATAAATATATGAAGGTTGAATAATTTATACATAATAATTAATACTTGTTATACTAGTAACTATCATGTATTATTATATCAAGAAATAATTGGACCAGGTATGTAGAACACCTTACCTAGTCTCATCAATTATGTTCAAAATAGTCATAAAAAATGTCCTAAAATTTATTAAAATTTATTATAAAAAATATTATTATAAAAAATATCATAAAATATGAACTATATGAACTATAATACAAAGAAATAATACTTAATCACTTATGAGAAAGGGCTTAATGCTAATGGAATCGTTAAGGCCTGGAAATCTTGTAGCATCAGTTTTAATTTGCCATACACTTTCTTTCAATGCTAATTGATTCTTCCAATTTCCTTCTTGCATATCTATTTGATCAATAATGGCAAATATAAAACTGTGTCCCTCACCTTTATCTAAAATATGTCTATAGAGAGCATTTTTTGTGTCCATTTTGCGTATTTTATAATAATGTTCATAAATACGCTTTTTAATTACCCTTTCCGTTTTTCCTATATAATATGCTTTGCATGCTTTGCAACTGGCGATATATACCACTTGTTTACTATTACAGTTGCCTCTCAAGCATCTAATCACTGTGTGGTTTATATCTTCCAATATAATTTTCTCTGCTTCATTGACATAACAGCAGTATCAGCATGTTCCACATTTTATACATCCACCCTTTCGTTTTGCTACTGAACAATTCTTTGTTTCTGTATATTCCAACATTCTCTTAATATTGGGCGCCACCTTATATACTATTCTAGGTGTATTTCCTACCTTAACATTCAGATTGTTGGAAATTATAACATCTCAATGTCTGTTTAAAATTGCTTTAACATAATGCACATATAGAGAATATGTAAGGGCACAAACTCTATTAAAATTGTGTTGTAACTCCTTTACCTTACTAGTACTATGTAAGTACTGGGTACCTAATAATGATTTATATTTTTTGTCCCACTGAGATATAACATACTGTGAGGTACGTTTAACCATTCAAACCGGGTAATCCCTCTCACCAAACATTTTACATAATATTTTGATATCTTCCTTCATAATGTCCAAACTAGAAGACATTCTTGCTATTCTAATACATTGTCCTTTGACAATGTTTTTAAATGTATAAGGGGGATGATTGCTACTGTATGAAATGTAATCATTTGAATACGTGGGTTTCCTATATATTCTAGAGGCAAAACCCGTCTCCGTGTGCCAGACAAATGTATCCAAATACGCTATTCCTTTACTACTGTAATTGAAAGTAAATTTTAAAAATTCAGTAGTACTATTAAGGAAATCTATGAACTCACATATCTCTGTTTCTGAACCCTTCCATAACACAAACAGATCGTCCAAATATCTTGCATAAAGTTCGATTTGATCATAAAATCTACTTTTAAATAGGTGTTCTGTTTCCCATTCCAGCATGACCATGTTAGCAAATATAGGGGCACAGGAGGCTCCCATAGCCACACCAGTTTGCTGTCTAAAATATTCGCCCTGAAACGTGATGTAGTTATGATCCAGGACTAAAGACATAAGTTCGGTAACTACACAAATTTTGTCCCAACTAAATCCTGAAAACTTTCTAAGGCTGTTGGTAAAAAATTCTAGCCCTATATTTTTAGGAATGCAAGTGAACAAGTCAACCACATCAATAGTGATGAAAATGTAGTCCTTATTCCATTTATCAGCACTAAGTGAACTTAGGAAACTCCATGAGTCCTTCATGATGTGTGGTACAGCATTGTATATGTGTTTAGTCCAGGTATCAATCAGAACACCTATATTAAATGTTTTGGATCTCGAACCTGACACAATAGGTCTATATGGTGGGTCTTCCACTGATTTGTGGATTTTAGGTATCCCAATGATCTTGGCAAGTACCGGATAATCTGTTCTTATAAACGTATATGTATCATTACTTATCCTATTATCATCACAATATTAACTAGGTTGTAATCTTTTGTATATTATAGAAGCAAATATAGCATTATTTATTATGATTTTTTTTTATTATGCATTTTTATAAGTTAGTGTTGTCTTGTGTTTTATGTGTTCTAAGTCTTGCAAGTACAAGATGATGGTCAATGTCAATAGCTGTTTCATTTGTTATTTGGAAAATAGTGCTGCCACTTTAAATATTTCAAAAGGTTTTTGGCGCGGTTATTTTAACCGCAGGCATTCCAGCATAAATGTTCCACATCTTACACTGTTTTGTCGTTCTGAAGAAGACTGGCTTGTGTTCCAGTCGAAAGCGCTTAACTTTTATGTTTTCATGTGTGGATTTTACTGAATAAATAGTTGATGCTTCAATGAGAAGTTTTGGTCTCAGTACTTCAGTATCTTTTGGAACTTGTTCTGACGAGCTGCGTTCATCCCACATTCAACCTTCTAGCGTTTTTGGTTCACTTGTGGTTGTGGTTTGATTTTTGCATTTGGTTCTTTGTGACGCCATGGCAGGTAGTGCGGGAGAAATGCCAGCTTTATTGTCGGACATAGAGAACGAAGCTTTACTGTCGGGTAAAGTTATTGGTAACCTTAGAGCCGATGTCACGGCTTTACAAAAGGACATCTCTAAATTGACTTCTTTGGTTATGGAATTACTTTCCGATCGTAAGAAGGTTTCCACACAGGGTGAGAAAAATACTGTTTTAGCCGCTCATTCTTCAGCGGCTATCTGTAAAACTGACAAGAGACATACTGTATTTGCCAAACTTAATGATGTGCAGTGTTCTGAATTTACTCAACATCAAGATTGTATTTTAGTACAAGAGATTACAACTGACTTAACATTTCAAGACACACCGGAGCGTGTTTTTCCTGCTATATTGCAGGAAACTGTAGCAGATCACCCTGGTGTGTGCATTGATGTGCCTAGTGTTCAATGCGATCCAGCACAGGATAATATGCGCTCCCCTTTGAGCTATGAAGGGCAGTTCTGTAGGAACGGACAATTTTGCGATTCCCCAGGGAATGACCATACTTTTGACTTCAGCTTTCACAAAAACCCACCGGAGAAGCTGGGAGCAAGACCTAAGGACAAACAAATTACCAAACCCTATGGTAATGTTAAACGACGATGTAACTATGGACAAAAAGGTACTGTTACACAATTACCTCAAATGTCAAGTCCTCATTTAAGAACAGAGACTGACAATGTTTATAGACATAACAAACAAGGACAAAAACATATTATATGTAATAACAGTATTAATGATGATGCTTCAGATTGTTTGATGGAAAAATTTTTATGTGATGAGTATGAATTTTTATATAATGTGAATGGTGAAACAAATGTTAATTCTTATGTACATAATTTTAAACAGAGTTCGGTGAGAGATATGATTTATAATTTTGGCAAGAAGCTTTTGTCATATAAAAATACCAAATTGGATATCGCTTATTTGTCTCGATGTTTAAGCATGAAGCTGGTACCCAAGGGTATTAGATTTTTTAAACTCCCATTAGGTATAAATTATAGTAAAGAAATGAAAAGTGAGTTTAATCAACTATTTGACAATTTTGGTTTTACATACATAAAAACATTAATTAAATATAATGATGAAAAGATGAGTTCAATGACTAATGAATTAGAGAGTATGAATAATGCTATCATTCAGCATCCTGATTTTAATAAATGGAAAGATTTATATAATAAACAATTTAGTGATGCACAAGAGAAAGCAAAGGGCATTTATGAGAGAAAAAACAGGAAATTATTGAGGGATATGGAAGTTTATGAGCAAGATCGTGCCTACATATGGCCTACTGATAGGAAGTTGGATACTAGAGATCGAATTACAAGTTATAATGAGAGACCAAGGAGTGCCAGATTTGAAGAAAATTTTCGGGGGGGCAGATTTTTCCCAGCTCCGAAACAAAGAAATCAATTCAACAGGTGGAAATAAATGAGACAGCAATTACTAAAGTACCATCATCAAGAGCTCCGCAGCTTTATAGATCTATAGTAAGAAGTGAGAAGACCTTAAGCAGCAATAGTGATATAGTAGACAACAAAAGTTTAAATGACAACAAGTCACAAGTAAAGATTCCTGACAGTGTTGACACAAATGAAACAACACATCAGATAATGACTATACACAATGGTTTTAAGGTGTATAACTATACTGACGTTCCTATAGAGAACGAGTTCATCAGTTTAATGAGCAAAGGAATGAAATTTGTTCCTACTATAGGTTTGAATATAGTTGATACCATAAAAGAAATTAAATTGTATTGCAGGAGGCTTAATCTGGCGATGCTTTTTGATGATAAAGCGCCAGATACCCCTGTATGTGAATATAACAAGTTAAAAAAGAAAAGCACATTTGTACCGCCCAATCATCCCCACATACATTGTTATGAACAGATGGTTAGTAAAGATATTTACTGGCTAAAGAATGATATTTCTAAAGATTACCATAAAGAATGCTATAGGCAGGATAATCTCACTGAAAAAGAAAGGGGCTGCTTAAATCATATAATAGGTAATAAAGATATTCGTATTATGAAGCCTGATAAAGGCGGAGGCATTGTTGTTAGTTACACCACTGATTACAACTCAAAAATGCACAACTGGTTATATGAATCTGGAAACTATGAGGTAATTTCCCTAAACGAAGTTAATATTGGTCATAGAAGAATAGATCTTATAATAGAAGAATATATGATTGATAATAGGATAAGTAATGATACATATACGTTTATAAGAACAGATTATCCGGTACTTGCCAAGATCATTGGGATACCTAAAATCCACAAATCAGTGGAAGACCCACCATATAGACCTATTGTTTCAGGTTCGAGATCCAAAACATTTAATATAGGTGTTCTGATTGATACCTGGACTAAACACATATACAATGCTGTACCACACATCATGAAGGACTCATGGAGTTTCCTAAGTTCACTTAGTGCTGATAAATGGAATAAGGACTACATTTTCATCACTATTGATGTGGTTGACTTGTTCACTTGCATTCCTAAAAATATAGGGCTAGAATTTTTTACCAACAGCCTTAGAAAGTTTTCAGGATTTAGTTGGGACAAAATTTGTGTAGTTACTGAACTTATGTCTTTAGTCCTGGATCATAACTACATCACGTTTCAGGGCGAATATTTTAGACAGCAAACTGGTGTGGCTATGGGAGCCTCCTGTGCCCCTATATTTGCTAACATGGTCATGCTGGAATGGGAAACAGAACACCTATTTAAAAGTAGATTTTATGATCAAATCAAACTTTATGCAAGATATTTGGATGATCTGTTTGTGTTATGGAAGGGTTCAGAAACAGAGATATGTGAGTTCATAGATTTCCTTAATAGTACTACTGAATTTTTAAAATTTACTTTCAATTACAGTAGTAAAGGAATAGCGTATTTGGATACATTTGTCTGGCACACGGAGACGGGTTTTGCCTCTAGAATATATAGGAAACCCACGTATTCGAATGATTACATTTCATACAGTAGCAATCATCCCCCTTATACATTTAAAAACATTGTCAAAGGACAATGTATTAGAATAGCAAGAATGTCTTCTAGTTTGGACATTATGAAGGAAGATATCAAAATATTATGTAAAATGTTTGGTGAGAGGGATTACCCGGTTCGAATGGTTAAACGTACCTCACAGTATGTTATATCTCAGTGGGACAAAAAATATAAATCATTATTAGGTACCCAGTACTTAGATAGTACTAGTAAGGTAAAGGAGTTACAACACAATTTTAATAGAGTTTGTGCCCTTACATATTCTCCATATGTGCATTATGTTAAAGCAATTTTAAACAGACATTGGGATGTTATCATTTCCAACAATCTGAATGTTAAGGTAGGAAATGCACCTAGAATAGTATATAAGGTGGCGCCCAATATTAAGAGAATGTTGGAATATACAGAAACAAAGAATTGTTCAGTAGCAAAACGAAAGGGTGGATGTATAAAATGTGGAACATGCCGATACTGCTGTTATATCAATGAAGCAGAGAAAATTATATTGGAAGATATAAACCACACAGTGATTAGATGCTTGAGAGGCAACTGTAATAGTAAACAAGTGGTATATATCGCCAGTTGCAAAGCATGCAAAGCATATTATATAGGAAAAACGGAAAGGGTAATTAAAAAGGGTATTTATGAACATTATTATAAAATACGCAAAATGGACACAAAAAATGCTCTCTATAGAAATATTTTAGATAAAGGTGAGGGACACAGTTTTATATTTGCCATTATTGATCAAATAGATATGCAAGAAGGAAATTGGAAGAATCAATTAGCATTGAAAGAAAGTGTATGGCAAATTAAAACTGATGCTACAAGATTTCCAGGCCTTAAAGATTCCATTAGCATTAAGCCCTTTCTCATAAGTGATTAAGTATTATTTCTTTGTATTATAGTTCATATAGTTCATATTTTATGATATTTTTTATAATAATATTTTTTATAATAAATTTTAATAAATTTTAGGACATTTTTTATGACTATTTTGAACATAATTGATGAGACTAGGTAAGGTGTTCTACATACCTGGTCCAATTATTTCTTGATATAATAATACATGATAGTTACTAGTATAACAAGTATTAATTATTATGTATAAATTATTCAACCTTCATATATTTATATATTTATATATTTAATTATTTATATATTTACAATAACATTACACACATATATAGTTATTATTTTTATACTATATTCATACTCTATATTTAATCATAATATGCATATGAAGGTTTTATTTTTATTATGTATATGTGGATTTATACTTATATATGATTATTTTTATATATATTTATATTCATAATATTATAGCTTACATTGCATTTTATGTCCATCAATATATAACACATTATATTTTTTCATGCATGCATTGGGATATAACAACATTAATTTTTTTCAATTTTTTGATTTCTAATAGTTAGATTTTGCATACATTTAGCATATTCAAAGCATCACAATATTAACTAGGTTGTAATCTTTTGTATATTATAGAAGCAAATATAGCATTATTTATTATGAATTTTTTTTATTATGCATTTTTATAAGTTAGTGTTGTCTTGTGTTTTATGTGTTCTATGTCTTGCAAGTACAAGATGATGGTCAATGTCAATAGCTGTTTCATTTGTTATTTGGAAAATAGTGCTGCCACTTTAAATATTTCAAAAGGTTTTTGGCGCGGTTATTTTAACCGCAGGCATTCCAGCATAAATGTTCCACATCTTACACTGTTTTGTCGTTCTGAAGAAGACTGGCTTGTGTTCCAGTCGAAAGCGCTTAACTTTTATGTTTTCATGTGTGGATTTTACTGAATAAATAGTTGATGCTTCAATGAGAAGTTTTGGTCTCAGTACTTCAGTATCTTTTGGAACTTGTTCGGACGAGCTGCGTTCATCCCACATTCAACCTTCTAGCGTTTTTGGTTCACTTGTGGTTGTGGTTTGATTTTTGCATTTGGTCCCCTATAAAAGTGCTTAAGTTCACTCCCCATTTCTCAAAACTGCCTAGATTTATCACTTGTTGCAAAATCTCTAACTTCCATTCAGAAACCTTTAATGCCCCCTCTCTAAAGTAAACTCCCACTAGAAGAAGCAGTCCTAGCTTTCAACTCCACCTTCCTTAGCATCTTAGATTCACTTGCTCCACCTCACAAAGTCCGAATTAAGTCCAGCATATCCCCTTGGCTTTCCAAAGCCCCTCATAGGTTCATAGGTTGGTACTAGGCTATTGGCCCCTGGGCCTATACAAGCCTAGCCATAGCAATTCCCTGGCTATTTCTTCCCACACTATTTACTTCCCTGGACCCCTGTCTAGCAGGGCGACTGACGTGATCCCTTATGATAGCTAGAGACAAATTATGGAAAAAATGGTCACAAACTAAGCTCTCTGCAGACCTGAAAAAATATAAAGAACTCAGAAATCTGACAAAAAAACACATAAACAAAGATACAGAGGACTTCTATAACAAATCTGCCACAGCCCTAAAATGTAATCCTAAAAAATTCTGGAACTCTATTAACCAAATATTGCATCCTGGTAATCTTAGCTCCCCTAATCCATGCCCAGACAAGACATCTGAAGAAACTGCCACTATCTTCAATGCCTATTTTATCGATTCAATATTTAAGCTACTGAACCCTAACCCAAACTCCTCTACTACTAACATCTCCAACTTTTCTGAACCTACTCCTAATACTATCTCCTCAAATACCTTCTCCCTCAAACCTGTACCTACTAGCTACATCAAAACTCTACTCTCTAAATTAAAACCATGCTTAGCATCAGCTGACAATATTCCTTCCACTTTTCTTCTACTAGCAACTGACTGTCTTGCTCTCCCTGTATATATCCTAATTAATCACTCTATCTCTGAATCTAAAGTCCCTTCCATCTGGAAACAATGCTACACTCTATCTATACTCATAGGAGGCAACTCCTCTAATACCTCAAACTTTAGACCTATTGCTATCCTCTCCCTTCTCTCTAAAGTACTAGAAAAATGTATTCATAAACAAGTTATGCAGTATCTAATACAGGAAAATCTGCTTACACCCACTCAACATGGCTTCAGACCCAAACATAGCACCACTACAGCTCTATTATCCTTCCTCAACACTGTCTCTATAGCCATGGATGACCATAACTTATTTCATGCCTATTCTTGGACATCTCCAAAGCTTTTGACACTGTCTCACACTGTCTTCTGCTGCACAAACTGCATAACCTCAACTTATTTTCTGATACTGTTGCATGGTTCTTCAGCTACCTCACTGATAGATCTCAATCAGTGAGATGGCACTCTGCAGTCTCCCCTCCTATCCCTTTAAAAATGGGTGTACCTCAAGGGTCTATCCTAGGGCCTTTATTTTTTAATATATTTACTAATCAGCTCTATACCTCCTGCCCTCAGTCATCTTTAGTGCAATATGCAGATGACTCTACAGTCATCACCACAGCCATCTCTCCCTCTAAACTCTACTCAGCTACTCAGGCATCTTTTAACTTAGTTGAAACATGGCTCTCCAACAACCAGCTCATCCTTAACCCTAAAAAAACAAAGCTGTTACTCTTCCTACCTAAAACGTTCAACAATATTAAACCCTCCTTCTCCATATAGTCCATTAATAACACTCCCATTCAGGTAGAATCTAGCGCTAAGCTCTTGGGCGTAGCCATCAACGATCAGCTTAAATTTGACTTGCATGTTAATAACTGTATCAAAAAGACTCATTCAAAACTAGGGCTCCTTTACCGTAACAAGAAATTCCTTACCTCTGAAGCCAAGATTACTCTCTATCTTAACTATTTTCTACCCAGTCTAACGTACAAGTCTCAAATTCTCACAAATCATAACTCCACAGTCCTGACCAAACTTGAATCTACCTACAACAAGGTAACTAGATTTGCTGCCCAACAAACCTACAAATCCCATCACTGTCTCTCTCTAAAACACCTAAACTGGCTTGAATTACCCCACCAGCTTCTTCTCTCTCTGCTCCAGATCATCCATTCTATCCTATACCAGCCTTCCTACTGCCTAGCACTATCCCCTCTCATCTCCCATTATTCTCCCTTCAGACCCCTCCAAAGTTCTAACCAAGACCTACTACAAATCTACAAGCCCAAGTCTAAATCTGGACATAACATGTAGAACTATCACCCCACTATTGCCTGGAATAGGCTCCCCCTAGAAATCAGGACCCTTAATCCTAAACAATTTAAGACAGCCACCAAAGAGCACTTTAAAAGTCACTGGTCCTGCCACTGCAATCTCCCTCCTTAAACATCCCCTATTTCTCATACCTTAATCTACTTTCTGCCCTTAACTCACTCTTCTCACTAGCTCTCTCTAATCTTCCTTGACTACTCTTTCTACTGTCTTCTAAAACCAATTAAGCAAATCATTTCAGAGAAACATTCTATTGTAATTGTCTTGCCTTCATGCAGCTACATCATGATAAAACTGGGTTTTTGTAACCACTTATCCCAAAATCTATACTCATCTTAATGACGTATTTCTTTTTATATATCTTGAAAGAGCTTTGCTATATTCCTGATTATTGACACTGTATAACATTGTACTGCTACTTAATGCCTTGTAATAATCCTGTAACACTGCTGTTTAATGCTAATTTATAATGAAAATTGTATAATATGTTGGAGCTTTTCTCCACGGGCCTCCTCTGAAAAAGGGCTCTTCGGCTCAGTCGGACAAACCCGGTCAACAAATGTAAAATAAATAAATAAATAATCGGCAATGCCTGTCAACTGTCTGGATTTGCACAGGATGTCCACATTTTTGCCTTATATCTTTGGTAGGCTTGTAATGAAATTTGTGGGGTTTATTTTGGCAAATCACTGATGACTAAAGCCATTAAATCATGACAGATATTTAATTTTCAGACTTCACATCCTTAAGAAAAGGTATGCCTAATGAATAATCAGTTGTTCTAGCAACTTTCTAAGTTTTGGTCCTTTATTATCCCATTATTTTTAGCTTTGTCCAAATTTTTTGCACTAAGAGGCTGAGAGGTATGTCTGCTACAGTTCTGTAATTACACATGATGTTTGAGGTACTGCAGCTGATATCATACATGCTATGGGAATATTTTTATGACTTTGCATTAATAGCCTTTGCTGTGTATTTCATTAGTAAAAATTTAGGGGTAGAAACATTTTTAAATGATTTCCTCTAGCAGACTATATGGGGATGAAATATAATTGACAACAGTTGACATCGTTCACCTATTTGCACAATCATAATGTTTTGCATGATAAAGTTCACCACCTTATGCATGTGGGAAATACTGTATAAAGAGTTTCAGGATTAAACATATTATATTTAAGAATCAGCAGTGTTAGAATTAAAAATCATCACAAATACTACAGTGTCTATAACACAAATACTACAGTATCTGTAACACCCCATGAATGATTCAGAAGACTAGCACAAGCTGCCACATGGGCACTGCAGACAGTGATCGAGGCAGCACAGACAGTGATCTGAGCACTGCAGATAGCGGTCTTCCTCTTCTGAGTACACATCTCTGCTTAGCTGTATTCATCTTGCAGTTTTGCTGGCCTTCTCACCTCCCATTTCTGAGTGGCACGGCATACTGTGACATGCAGTTTATTCATACATGGCTCAGTGTGCATTTTGGGGTAGCACTGCCCTTGCTCAATTGCACAATGCATCTCTAGGAATCTCATCCTCTAGCTCTTTCTGGATCTGATTCTGTAAACAGAGCAGTGGACGCACAAATCTCATTAACCAGCATCAAAACAATTAAAACATTTATTTTCAGGGTATAACAGGCACGATATCAATAACAGCGTCAGTGTCCTTAGGCTTTGCATGGTTAATCCAATGAATGTATTTGTTTTCATTCTGTTAATAAGAAACAAGTTCAAGTTACTTAACTTGGAGAGAAGAACATTAATGCCTCAGATGAAAATTGGTATGCTGCAGATAAAGTCCATCTGACAACGATACGTTTTCTTCATTTTGAGAACTTAACTCTAGATATGCAAATGTATTATCAATGTCCCTCACACTAGCACCTCTCCATTACTCACAACATATGTCCGCAGCTCAGACAGTCATTTTAAGGTGCACAAATGTTGTTATAACAATTAGGTAGAAGTGTAATTATTTTATTTTTCATGCTATGATTTTATATCTAGGTGAATATATATGGGCTCAACACATACATGCCCCTTTTCCATTTAGGTTTGAGTCAAGTTAAGCATTAAAACAGCTACCATGCACCAGGTTGGATTTGTATAAAAATGGAATCCATTATAATATTAAAAATAAAATAATACCTTAATGACTGAATAGGCATTAATCAATAATGGCATTGCTGTACAACAGTAAGAAGTCAGAGAAATCACTTACATTAGTTACATGTCACATAGTCAGGCATACATTATAACACTGCTAAGTCCCCAAAAAAATCCTGTCTGTGTCCAGAAGTATTTTATTAATGGATTCTTCTTGCTTAAGGGGATTTTGGTCCTTGATGAAAATTGGGAAATAGTCCTGGATTCCACATCCACTCTCCTGGAAGTCCAAAAAACTGAGAATAATTCCTTGCTGGTCAACAGCTGCTCCTCTGTAGGTAAAAGTCCAATTTACTTGCATATAGACTTGTATGAATGCATTTATAGCTAACTTTATCTTTCCTCACAGCAAATAAATCTGCCTTTGTAGATGGCCAGGGCCTGAATTAATAAGATTGAATATTACAGTCTGTTGTTCCTTTTTCAAAATATGTAGCACTATAGCAGTTTTCAAGCAAAGCTGTTTCAGAATCTCTCTGCCCAAGTTAGCTAGGCAAATCAGAAATCCATGTATGACAGCTGAATTATTGCAAAAGCAGCAGGAGGAATAAAACTTAATATCTGACTCTGACTTTGCTTCCTTACAGTATCTGTTTCTTCCAAACAGAATGGAAAGGATTGGAATTCCTTTGTTCTATCTCAGCAATGGAGAGACAGAGACTTCAGCTATGGATACATAATTCTTTTCCAATCGCAGCCTTTAGAACAGCTGTTTTTTTCTCTTGGGTATTACATCTTTGACTAAAAAATGGCCTAGAAGACAATAGGGAGTATTGGGCTTTGTAGACATTAAGTTTCTTTCACATCCTGTGTTTTTTATAACTCTGTCAGATCTTGACACCTTAAAACTCCATAAAAGGCGAGGGTCCAATTTATATGTGCAGCTTTAAAGTCCTTCCTGTGTAAGTGAACCCATGGTCTATATTCCTTTTACTGAATGGAAAGTGAATACATAATGCAGATGACCAGAAGATGACAAGCCCTTGTTTTTTGATAGGAAATCAAGGCAGAAGTTGCATGCAAATGATAGTAGAAGCAGAAATAATCCAGAGGCTTCTCAGCTAAGAAGACAAATCTGTTTAAATTTCATGGTGTCATGCACACTGCTTTTCAGTACTTGTGACAGAGTGACACACAAAATTGGGAGAACAGAAAGGTTAATTAGATCAACACATGAAGGCAGAAATAATACATGTAATGAATACACAGTAACAATGGCACTATGCAAGCAGCATCTATTAGTATACACAATGGCATTAGAAAATTGCAAATGCAGTAATAGAAATAATGCTAATAATAACCATGACTAGCATATTTAGTATTTATTTTAATTAAACGTTGTTTTTCTTCCTACAGTGTTGCTTCTATATCTCCAGCCTTATGTCAATAAGAAAATAATCATTAATAGCAGACAGACATAAACCAGCTAGACAATATGAGCCTCTGAAGACATTCTCCCAGTAATACCCATCGAGAAGCATTTCTATATAGATCTAAGAAAGGAAAGATGTAATCAGCAACAGAAGAAAGTGCACTGACTAACCACCCTATTTCCTCATGAGATGGATTTTTTATTAATAAGTAAAACATCAGATCTGACATAGGGGAGCATTTAGCACATTTAATAATGATTGTGGCCTGTTTCATCTCCAAAACATGCACAAATTGTCTTATGTACTGCACTCCACATACTAAACATACCATGTGAGGCAAGAAGAAGCTGCAGAACAGAATACATCTAGAAAAGTGCTAGTAGTTTATATAAACATTTAGCTGGAGCCTGAAAATGTTTCCACTGAGAAAAAAAGCTACAATAGCAGAGGAAGGAAGGAAAGTAATTTTTCATACTGGTCTAATCTGGTCATGACCTGACCGTCTTCCTGGTGAAAAAGTATGAGAGAGTTTGTGGAAACAAGATGAAATCTGGACACTGGTCAGCTGAAGCACAAATATAATGAACCTTGCAGGACAAATAATCCTTTTCTTCTACAGTACCAATATCAAATAATTTAATATGATATTTTTTGATAAAGCTTTGACCCAGTTTTACAGTCACTGGGGCTTCATTGTTTTCTGGGCTCAAGTGACCTAGTACCACAACAGCATTAGGATTTGTTCTTTCTGTGTTACACTCAGAGCATATGTCAATATGTCCCCAAATATATGCTTTTGTTTTGGAAATATGCGCTAGATAAGTAGGCCTACTACTCCTCTTTCTCACTGCTAGCCCATTCATTCTGTAGAGCATCTGTAACTAATACTGCTGTTATCTGAAATTAAAGATTACATCTGGTGCATGTATCTCAATATGTAAATGTCCATCAATTGGACTGAATGCCTAGGTTCCCTCAATGCCCTTGATGGTTACAATATTTGCTTTCTACTTTTCTCAAGCTGCCATCAAGTGCAATACTATATTGTGTTGGAAATATTCCATCCCATTTTATCAAGACCCAAACATTTTAAGTGATTTCAGTAAATGAGCTTGATACAAGAAAGGTATTTCACCTCCAAATCATTGACAGGGAGTGGGAAAATAATTTAAATATGCACTCACAACTATATTTTGTTACAGCCTTAAAGATGGTTTGGTTAAAAAGAATCAGCTTTTGGCAATTATCTCCAGAGGCCTTAAGAAAGTGGGCCCATGAAACAGGAAGGTGTTGAAGGTGTAATTCTGTGGGTAAAAGATACACATATGCTTTAAGATTGTACAAGCCTGAGCAGGATTCTTGCTATAGTATAAATTGACTAAGTATCAACATTACAAACAAAGCTGCATCCACTGAGTAAAGTGACTTTATGAATATTTATGCACACTAAGGAAAGGTGATCTGGTCTTATTACAACTCAGATGGTTCTATATTTTTTGCCCCATAATATGCAAGCATCTGTAAATTAGCAAAAGAGATGTTGGCCCTCAGTTATACCTGCACATGGCTATATTAAGAGGTACACTTGGATCCCGACTCTGCATTCCCCCCAAAAAGATACACAGGTAATACAAGGGTTGTATTCTTTCATTGAGTTATACATCCTATATTAATATGATAGCGTGTATGTGTGTGTGTGCGTGTGCGTGTGTGTTTGTGTGTGCGTGTGTGTGTGTGTCTGTGTGTATGTGTGTGTGTGTGTGTGTGTGTGTGTGTGTGTGTGTGTGTGTGTGTGTGTGTGTGTGAATATGTATATATGTTATCCTTTAGCACCTGTATTGATATTTAATTCTGATTTTAATGACATACTCTTCCAACAAATTAATGCATCTTGTTTTGTTTATGAAAACAACACACACGCATATACACATGCACACACACACACACACACACACACACACACACACACACACACACACATATATATGTTTTAAATTTTGGAAGTGAAATCTGGTGATAATAAAATGCTGTTCAAAAAAAAAAAAAAGAGTGAGAAAGAGAGAGCTGTTTCATATGGATTCCAAGCCCTGCTCACAGCCCGTACATGTGCCTTTGCCTCTTGCTGACCTTTAGTTAATATAATAAATTCTGAGACTGTACTACTTCAGCAGAAAGCATAATTTCCATACCTTCAGCCTGTTTTTGAAGTAGGTTTGAATTATTACATTCCTATGATACAGGACTCAATGAAAGTTTGCTGCTTGTGTATCTCTGCTACCTTTAAACTACAACAAAAAGGAAAAAAAAAACAAATCTTGCCCTTTTTCCCACTTTCTGAAAGTTAAGAAAGTTCAGTCACAGATTTGCTGTTCTGAACTGTTTGGAAGTTTCTAGAAGGCCAGTGCTTACTTGGGCTAAAGGGCAGTCTCTGTGTTCACCAGTGGGAGTGGTTAACACTGAACAGCCTGCCTGTCCCTGGAGGAGTAGTTACTACCTAGAAGCTGTAGTTTTATTGGCCATTTTGGGTCAATTGTAAACTCCTTGATCTCTCTCTCTCTTAAAACCCTACAACTCTCTTTTTGCGCACTGAGCAGCGTCGGGCAGCGCCACCTAAACAGGTTTAAACTATTCTAGGCTCCACAAAGTCTGTTCTTCACTTTTTCCCTTAGAACTGTTCAAACTCTCAAAGTAATCACTCTATTCTCTTTCTAAAGCCCTGCACTTGCTCAGCTCTTATAAGGAAACACTAACTAAAGCACTACACCCTCCTTGACTTCTCATAAGTATTAGGCTCCCGATTGGTCCTTCCTGATCAAGTGAAAAATCAGTTCCCTTCCCTAATCTGATCAGTAAAAAAACAGTTCCCTATACTAATCTGGTATGTCCAAGGGTCAGTTTCAAGGTTACTTTCCAGTCCAGCTGGTGAATCTGGGAATTTTGAGGCAATGTTACAATTGCCTTATGTACACAGACAACCCTCTCCTCCTTCCAACAAACTCTAATACATGTGAGAGATGCAGTTACACAGCCAAACTGGAGGCAGAGCTCTCTCAACCCAAGACTGGCACAGTCAGTCAGGAGGAAAAGGTAACCACCCACACCACAAATCCAGTCTCACATAGACCTATTGCATCTGCATACCCAACACACAAACAAACAAAAACATACGCGGAGGCTCTAAATAAAAATTTGCCTAAACAGCAAAGACCTCCTAAGCAGATATCCAAGCAACAGCCACCCCTCAACAATACCCACGAATCACATATCTCACAAAATCAGTGTGCCTCACAGTCACAGCTCTTAAGGCCAAACAACACACCAAATACACTTGTTATAGGGGACTCTATTGTCTGGCACACTGACGTCCCACTCACCAGACTGAACAAGGAGAAGGTCACTGTAAGCTGCCTGTCGGGTGCCAGGATCCACCACATAATGCAAGCACTCAGGTCTCTCCAAAGAAAGTACAAGTATGACTCCATCATTGTCCATGCTGGTGTGAATGACCTGAGATGTACCTCCCTGGACTACATGAAAAGAGACATAGAGGAGCTCTCTGACCATGTAGCCCAGGCTGGTATGACCCTGACCTTGAGTAGCATCTTGCCCTCACCAAGAATGATGCCACAGTATAAAGAAAAAATGATCAGTTTCAACAATTGGCTAAAGTATTGGTGTCATTCAAAGGGGATCCAGTGTCTGTCAGCGTGGGATGACATGCTTGACAAGCCACGTTGCTTGGCTAGGGACGGCTTGCACCTGTCACTCTTAGGCTTTCGTATACTGGCCAAGGCTCTTGCCACCCCCATAGTGCCTTTTTTAGGCAAGGCTCAAAGGACAAACCCACCTCCATAGACAACTCAAGGATAAAAAAACTAAAGGTAACGCTACTCAATGCCAGAAGTCTAAACCTCAAGATGCATGCATTTGAGGCTCTCCTCAGTATGGAGAAAATTGATGTCTGTGCAGTAACAGAAAACTGGTTCAAGGCTCCTGAGAGCACCCCAGCACTGCCAGGTTATAACTCATACCATGCGTTTCGGCCCCAAAACTCAGACCGAAGCACAAAAGGAGGGGGAGTATCTATATTCATCAAAGATACCTACACCTCCAGGTTAGTGGCACTGCACGAAGCATTGGAAACCATCCATGTGCAACTAACAGCAGGCAAAACTGCCTTTCAGTTTGTAGCCTGCTACAGAACACCCTCCCTATTACAGGAACCCCACTTGGCATTCCTGAGAACACTTGAGAATATGAAGGTCTCTCCAAGCACTATGTTATTGGGTGACTTCAACTACCCAAACATTGACTGGGAAAACTACTCAAGCCCAAACACCCTCATCCAATGGTTCCTTGAATTTATAAACTCTAACACAATGGAACAACTGGTCACCACTCCCACAAGAGGGAACAACATATTGGACCTGGTCATCACCAACATGGGGACTCTATGTTCCACACCAGAGGTAAACCCCCTCATTGGTAAGATCAGACCATAAACAAATTTCCCTGGACATCCATATCCCGCCCCCACCCCCAGCCAAGGAAATCACTGCAAAGAATTTCTCAAAAGCCAACTTTGCACTTTTCAAGACTGAGGTGGAATCCTTCAAAGCCCCTGGGCCAGAGGATAATACAGCCCAATCCGCAGAATCCTTTACAAATGCATTCTATGAGCACCTGCAGGAATGCATAGATAGTGCTATCCCAAATAAAACCAAAACTCACTCCTCCAAAAACAGGAGACCGGTCTGGTGGACCCCAGCCATAAATAAGCGTACAACAGAAGGAGGAAGCTACTACATGACAGAGCAAAATCCCAAAAAGGGAAGGCATCTCTGA
Source organism: Protopterus annectens (assembly GCF_019279795.1). Classification (NCBI taxonomy): domain Eukaryota; kingdom Metazoa; phylum Chordata; order Ceratodontiformes; family Protopteridae; genus Protopterus; species Protopterus annectens. Next base: position 5,833,910 of record NC_056729.1, read on the forward strand.
TCAGTATTAGCAAGAAGCTTTGATCCCTCATAAAATCATCAAAGGCCAGTTTTGAAAGAAAAATTGCCCTAGACACTAAAGATAATCACAAGGCCTTCTTTAGTTATGTCAGGAACATGGACGAAAACTCCCAGATATGCTCTGAATTGTTACATAACAGTACAAAATCTACCGAACCTACAGACATAGCCAACATCCTGGCAGACAGATTCAGTGCAAACTCCCCCCCCTTCCCCCCCAAAGAAGCAAATGCCTATCCCAACTGAATGTAACCTCCCTGACATCACAAGATGTACAGGTGAAAGCTGCCCTCTCCAAAGCAAAAAACACAGCATCTATGGGACTGGACGGTGTCCCAGGCTGTGTCTTACATGAGCTCCAAGAAGAACTGAACCCTCACATTAAGTCACTGTTCAAACTTAGCCTTACTACAGGATATGTACCCAAAGAATGGCGTACTACTAAAGTGGTCCCACTCCACAAAGGTGGTGCCACAACGGACCCCGGAAACTATCGCCCCATAAGCCTGACTAGTCTGGTCTGTAAAGCTATGGAGTGTGTTATCATGGAACTCATAAACAAAGACATTGGGAGCCTCCAGACACTGGACCCTACCCAATTCGGCTTTGTTAAGGGCAGATCTTGCCTCTTAAATCTAGTTGATTTCTTTGAAACAGTTACCAAAGCCATAGATGAGGGCAAGGTAGTCCACACAGCCTACCTGGACCTCGCAAAAGCCTTCGACACAATACCCCACTCAGGCATCATAAATAAGCTTACCAGCTTAAATATCAACCCCTAAATCACAAGATGGGTTGCAAACTGGCTCAGAGATAGAACCCACATGGTCAGAATCGCAGGTGCCATGTCCAAATCCAAACCAGTTGCAAGTGGCATCCCGCAGGGCTCAGTTCTGGCACCTATCTTGTTCGGTATATACTTCTCTGAGGTTCAGGCTAACACGGGGGGATTATGGTTGACAAAGTTTGCAGATGACTGCAAACTGGGGGCCATAATCAAATCTCCAGCTGACACAAGCATCCTCCAAATGGGTCTCACAGAGACGGATGCTTGGTGCCAGAGCCACGGCCTCAAGCTAAATGCTAAAAAAGTGCATAGTCATCCCCTTTGGGAAAAACAAGGTGCCCACAAATTACCACATAGGTGGTAATCCATTAAGTACAGAAGAAGTAATTAGAGATTTGGGGACCAACGTAGATAGTAATCTCTCCTTTGATAATCACATTGCCAAAGTGGTTAGAAAGACCTTCTATATAGCCCACCTTATCACAAAAGGGTTTGCATCTAGATCAACAGAGGTCATTGTGCCCCTCTACTCGTAACTCATCAGGCCCATAATTGAATACAATGCCCCTTTTGGTATGTACCTTAGCCGACACCTGCAGCAACTGGAGAGACCCCAAAAGTACCTCACCAAGAGGATCATGGGCTACAAACAGATGTCCTATGCAGCTCGACTAAAGAAACTCCAGCTCTACTCAGTTGCTTACCATCTACTCAGAGGCGATCTATGCCTGACATACAAAGCCATGTCAAACCCAGAATTAATGGACATGCTCCACCACAATAAATCCAAGTCCCTTAGAGCTACACGCTCCAGGGACCTAAACCTCAGCACAAAAATAAATAGGACATGCTGGAGGGACAGATTAATTTCCCAGAGGCTCCCCTCACTCTGGAATAGAATCCCAATTCATGTTAGACATAGCCGCTCGCTCACCCTCTTCAAGCAAAATCTTGATGCGTGGATGGGAAATCACAAATTCACCCCTGGGATCTCTTCTGTGTCCCTGCTAGACAGAGGCACAGTAAACTAATCTTAAAAGGGTACCTTCTGTGACCTACTTTACAGAGGCACAGTAGGCTAATCTAATAGGGAGGCGGAAGCCAAATACACTCTGGCTAGGCTTATAAATGCCTTAGGGCAGATAGCCTAGTATCTACCTATGAACCTATGAACCTATGAATAAAAAATCCTTATTTTCTACACAGGCTGAGACTTTTGTAATGACACATATTCATCGTATGGCCCTAGAGTTTCTTATTTTAATGTTTATATCCCTGTGATTTACTATATAAGAAACTGTTTTGCAGTTTGGTCAATGCGTTTGTGAAGTCAGAGGTCTAATACAAAATGGATAAATGTGATTTTTCTCACTCCTCAGGGGAGTGTGGCTAATTGTATATAGAAGCACCCTGGACAGTTTAACTGTTATGACTCATGGCTATGGGGACAGGTTTGTGGCAGTGTTAATTAGTTAGCCACATACAAATGCATGTGTATCACTTTTCCACCACTGGACAAATCCATTCAGGTGAAAAATATTGTGCAGATTACCCGACAAACACGCTGTCATACAAAAACAAACGTATTTCTTTACCAGCAGTCAAAAAGAGACTAAGCAGCATAAACCCTGATTATCTAATGGCTAACTTCCCCTCGATACATAAAAGTTATCTGATAACAGTGTTAATGAATTATAAACAGCTTAAAATGATCAAATGTGCTGCTATTGTGTTATCTTATTATGTACAACTTGAGTTATATATTTTAAAAGTTCTGTAGTGTGACTGTGTTTTTAAAATACATATGATTCTAAACTGTACTAATGTTATTTTATCACTAAAAAGTTTTTCCCATGTTTCACACAGTATGACATACACTGGCATATTCTGTTTAATGCAGTTTAAGTTGTTAAAAATAGCTTCTGTGGTAAGAATCCGTGATGTGAAATTTGACTATGAATATGAAGCACTGCAAACGTAATTTCTGTTGGCATGCTGAGAACCTTAACTTGTATAAAAAGAATGGTTATAATGCACAGAAGTCCCAGTGTTACAGAGGTCATAACTATTTACAGCAATGAGTCTTGCATTCACTGAGTAACAAAAGCCTCATAAAAGAAGCTATACTAAATATTGAATTTAAGCACTGCTTGCCAAACATTCCATGGTAAACAGTATTTATCAAGAAACCAAGAGAAATAAATACTTGGAAAACAATAATCCTCATCAAAAACAAACTATATATAAAAAAAGGAATATATACCCACAGCATAGCCGGTAAGAAGAGCTAGAACAATATTTAGGTAATAGAAGACAAAACATGCAAAATGCATTTGCATCTTTTGTGATATATTCAAATGCATTTACATATGAGACCTATCAATACCACCACTCAGAGTCACAGGCAGTACAACAACAAAACACTAGTCATATAATATAGTGAAATTAATCAAAATAATGTCATTTTAAACATGTAGAAATTAATTACGTTATACATAAAGAATATTGCATATGAATTTTCAGAATATACATATGTTTGTGAAGAAATTAAAATTCTGAAAGAAGCAAAAAACAAATATTTATATAATTAATTAAATGGATTTTTTAAATTACCAAGTTAACCATTAGATAAATTTCTGTTCAGGGGTGGATTAAATGCATAGTAATCCTAATTTATCTGGATTTGTTATGAATTGATTAAAAAAACTCTTCAGCTTCTAATATGCCATTACATGTCAGTTTTGCATATAGTTTGAAATCAAGCATTTAAGTAAGCGTGATGCTGAAACTTCAACACACACACACACACTATACCCATTAGCATTATTTAGTGCATTTACAAATCCATGCTCTCTCCCTGTATTCTCATAGCTTTTGAGAAACAGCACTGGAAGTGCACCCCATTTTATTTTCTTCATCAACTCTGTATTCCACTGTCATATGCTTCTAACATTGGTTACTAGTACTTGTATATTTAACGACTGTCTTTTGGTTTCCCAGGATACTTAACTGTATAGTAAATAATATACCTCTGATTTCACATTATTATATGAGCGGAGGAATAAAGCTTACCTGACTATGAGTACTTCATTATGTAAGCTAACATCAAATAAATTGCAAAAGCAACAGTAGGCGCATGATCTGTTTGCAAACTGCTATAGCCTATCAAGGAGTGATATAATATAATTTGTTTCTATCTGTATCACACACACACACACACACACACACACACACACACACACACACACACACACACACACACACACACACACACACACACCTTTTAGAAGCACACTTTCAGTCTGCCTCGATCTCTCTCTCTCTCTCTCTCACTCAGTTTATCTGGAAAAAATACTGTTACACATATGTATTTATGTGTTCATTTGTTTTTCTATCGATCTATCTAGCTAGTTAGCTGTTTATTTGCTTATATTGAGTGTATTTAGGTTTTAAAAAGCCACTGATACTGTGCTGATGTATTACACTTTTCTCTTTACATTTGCTCTAAACAATTCCTCCTGTATGTAGAGACTTCCAGGACAAGTTCATGCTCCAGCATTTAGCTGAAATCTTGCTAATACAAAAAAAAAATGAGGTTTGGTAACAAACCCATTTGTCCAAGGACATCTTCAGGTGGGGGTTAGATAGAAATAGTAATGGGAATTAAGAGGGTAGGGGAAAGAAGCTAATGGGGGGGGGGGTGAAAGGGTTAAATGGAAATGTAGGAAAACTGGGAGGAAATGAGGTAATAGCAGGGAGGGGCTTAATGGGTTTTATGCAAGTGTAACTGGGTAAAGAATCACATTTTGTCATGAATTTGATTACAGCAAGTGATGCGTCTGAGACAACCTTTAGGTATTTCAGGTAAAGGTAGGCCTCAGATTAACAATGGTTTGTATGGTGTAGGATTGGTAGGAAGCAGTTTACCCACAAAAGCGCTTACGTATTAAAAGCTTTTTGGAAGTTTTGTGTCTTATCCAGCAAGTTTCTTGGAAGTTTTATGTTTTATCCAGCACTATTAACATTTTACGTGGATCTTTTCCTGTGGATTTACTTCTGTGGATTTATTGCTGCTGCCTTTTTTCTCCATCTTTGGGTTTATTGCTTTTTGGATATTACACTGGTGTTTGTTGGGTCAAGTTCTGTGATATATATATATTTTTTTTTTCCATTAAGGGAAATTGAATATGGTTAGTCGGTTAGTAATAGCAGCTTGTGGGGTACATGCAGGCAGGAGGCAAGGGGAGCTGTTAAGTTTATCTATTCAGTGACCTATTAAGTTGTCATATAGTGATGGTTCATGGGTTGTGTGCATACCTCTCAAGTGTACAGATTTCACAGAAGGTCTAGAATTTTGCCTCATATTTTAATCCATCCTCTGTGGCGAAACAAAGATGAAGTGATTTTATGGCAAACTAGTGGCAACTCATTAAAGAGGGAAGCTAGAAAAGAATGACGAATATCTGAGTTTGAGACTTCATGTGCTACCAAAAGTTTGTGTTAATGCAAAACCTGTCATTCCATTAACATGCTAAGTTTGCAAGAGGAATAGTTAAAGTTGTCTCTGGTTTTGGGCATTTCATCCTATTTATGGCATTGTTCAGATTTCCTGCTGTAAGAGGATGAGAGGTATAATTTTTGTGGGCCTTCCTATTAAGGTAATCTGTAGATGCCGACTGTGTGTTTTTGCAGGTTGTGAGATCATGCTGGTAATCTTTAGCAATAGGGGGATGTTTTGCATGGTCGAGGATGGTATACTTGGCGCCTGTGATGGTCCAATTTTCAGGGGAAAGATGCAATGCCTGTGTAATTTTTAGAGCATCATGTAGTGGGAGCTTCTTTGTGGGCTTGGTGGATGCACATGAGTGATGGCCGTCAGTCACACATGCTCATAGCGCAACTTATGTTTGAGGGGGAATGGGGAAGGTTGTCGCCTTGGTTTAGGATATTTTCCAGGGTTGCAAGGCACTCGTGAGTAACGGCTGCTTCTGCTCATGCATGCTGTAGTGGCAGCCAGTAGGGGAAAACCTCTTAATGGTCGAGATTTTCACAGAATGTTCGACTTTTGACTTGGACTTCAGTCATTTTTTTTTTTTTTTTTAAGAAAAAAAAAACAAACTCTGGGATGTATTTTATAGCTGGAAATGCCTGACTTGCTTGCAAGGTAATAAACCTGTTTCTCTAGTGAAATATAGTTTTAAATAATTCAAACAAGTTTGTTTCATGCCTTTGTTATATTCCCTTCTAGAGTGAAAATGTACTTAATGCAAAAATAAAATTGCTTTTGCTTCTTGCCTGTGATGATAATGGAAATAATTCCTGTAGCGCTGTGTTCAAATTTAGAATTCTTATTTTCCTGCTTTACAAGCATTTTTCTTCATCAACTTTAAATGTTTGAATTCAGTGTGAACATAGGAGCTATGTGCTAAACAAACTTACTAACTTGATGTAATTATGAATTTAGATTTGCATTTGTCAATAGTTTTGCATGTAACACTGCCATCCTAGGTGTTAATGACTGCATGCTGCTAGCAGGTTGAGTAAATTCTAAATGCAAAATATCTGTAAAAAATATGCAAGAGATGCTTCACCTTTTTAATCCTTTTAGTGATATGATTTGATTATGACAACCTGAATAAAAATCCTGAATTGCAAAAAAAAAAAAAGGAAGAAGTGCTTGTACCATACCTTGGTATGAATTTCGCAGAATGTCCAGATTGTGTAGTGGGTAGTTTGGATGACTGAGTTAGGGAAATGGACTATTATCTGTTACAGCATCTTGTTTTTGAAGGTGTGGTTCAGGGGGTAAAGGGTGGAGCATTTTATGATTATGTGCTGATGGCTTTACTGGGTGGGTTTTGGGAAGGTTGAAATGTAATGGTTTATTTGGAATAGTTTTTTGATGGAATAGTGATTCAGTTCTGTTTAGCATTGATTTCAATTAAATTGTTAGCGTAAAGTGTGTGGCGGACTTTTCTATGTGAAGCGTCAAGGAACATGAACTTTGTGACCCCTGATGGGGCGCATTCCTCTGGATGGAGTGCACTTGAGAGGTATGGGTATGTCATGGCGGTATTTTATTCACTGGTAAGAATATTAAGTTTCATTACAGTGTACATGTTGCTGTTACAGTTGCTTGTAGAACAAAGCAGCACAGGGGAGAAGCTGTCATAGTTGCATTTTCTAAGAGATGACTATGTAGTTTGTTTAAACTTTTAATTTGGGTAAGACTGATTGTGCAGGTATACTCTTGTAGTACTTGCGTACAGAAATGTCCCCAAAACTGTTTGAAGAAATAAGTTAACTTGGCCCATATAGGGCTGTGCAGGTTTTGTATAGAAATCGCAAGGTGACCCAGGTATTTTGATATTTAAATTATCCCTCATACCCAGTATTTAGTTGAAACATATTCCAGTTGGCAGTTCACTTTGCGTTCTGCATTTTAATAGGTGTCATTTAAATGTAGCAGTTCAGTTATTGCCATTGGTGGCATAAGACAGTTTATTGCTGCAGCATGTTCTTTAACTGGAAGCAAAGGATTTGGTGGGGGATATGGCAGTGGGGCCTTGGCAGAACCCAATATTAAGAAATATTTGATTTATGTGTGCCAGTGGGTGCTTGTGTGTGCAGATGGTGGTGCTGCGGTGGGTGTTTCAGCTGCTGCAGTTCTACACAGTGAGGTCACAGATGGTGGAAGCTCAGAGTTCATGTCAGCCAGTGGTCCGAAGGAAGTGGTCTCGTCAAGTGATGGATGTTATGGCAAGGGGTGTTTTGGCCACTGGGACAGTACACAGTGAGGTTGTAGGTAGTGATAAATTTTTCTGTGCTTATTTGGGCATGTGAGAGTTTGTGCAGTACAGGAGCAATGCAGGGACTGGTAAGGATGACTTACATCAGGGCACGTTGAAGCAGGTGTTTAGTTTTAATTATAGATAGTTTAGAGTTGTCCATAGGTGGGATTGATTTATAACAACTCATGTAGGGTTGGACTTTGGTATTTGGCTGAGTGATTAGCTAAGCAAGCCACAGGGGTAAGGAGGTGGGTCTTTTGACCCTTTCACCTACTACTTTTACTTAGAGAAAGGGTTTGGAATGGGGGAGTATGTGGATATTTGAATTAATTGATGTGGACAGGGTTTGTCTAATTGAACCAGGAATTGCAAACAGTAAAGTAAGGCTTTGGAGGCTTTAGTGGCTTTCTGCCTGCATGATAGGGGACAACTGGCTGTGAAGTTTCTTAGTGTTAGGTTTCATTTATTGCATGGTGGCTTGTTTGCAGAAGGTTTCTGCCTTGGCCTTGCCAATCTTGCTAAGTTAAGGTGGCAGGATGAAGTATGTTTGTGGGTGGTATGTAGGTTTCACACACTTGTGTGAAGAGTGCGGGTATGTATTCAGCTCTGCAGGTTACAGATGGGAAAGCATGTGGGTCAACTGAGTTTGCACAAGCCTGCATTGTGTAAGCTATCTTTGATGTTATGTGCATTTCAGTGTAGTTAGGGTAAAGGGAATTCTCGGGGGTAGAGATAAGGGGTGTCCTTTCATGGGTCAAAGGGAAGACCGGGGGATGCATTTTCCCATTAATGTATGGGTATTGTGTCAACTACTCATGCCATTTCCTAATTCAGACGTTGTGCATGAATTAATAGATGGGGTTTTCTTAATGATTTTCTATTGGATCAAGGAGGTTGCATATCAGTTTGTAGGAATCTTCATCTTTTATAACTGAAGAAAGATTGTGAAGGTTTGGTGGAGAAGAAATGGGGGGGAGGCTGGTTAGGTTATTGGGTATTTGATATTTTTTCCTTTGGGCTGATAGGAGGTGGAATGCTATATTTATAACTTTTTAAGAGTAGGTAGGGTTTGATGGAGCATTGCAGGTAAGTGGGTGTTTTGGGGGATAGGCGAGGAACTGGGTGTTCTGTTGGCTAAGCTGATGTTATAAGGCCTAAACAAGGCATGGTTTTGGGAATCCTAGCACATGTAGTCTAGGGTTGATTTCTTTACCGGATGCTAAGTTGACACATTGAAAATAAAAGCTTTAAAAGGGAAATCCAAGGACAAGCAGCAGCTTAAGGATGTCTCTACGTGCTTTATGGCTTTGAAAACTGGCAAAATAGTGTGTTTTTTCCTATAACCATTAGTACCTTGAGCAGATAAAGCTCCATACACTACATACAATTATGATTGGGTTTCTGAGCATAACCATTAATTTTGTGTTCTCGACATGAATGACAAATTTGCTGCTGAGGTGACTTTCTTGGTATCCATGTTTCAAACACATAATGAGCAGGTTATGATCAGCTACCCAATCACAATCCTCTATGTTATGTATTGGTTTACATGGAATTATGTAAGAGAGCAGGGAATTGTGTTTTGTGTTGATTTTTTGAACTGTAGGTACAGTTCAGTTTTGTTCCTTTCTGCAGTATAACTCTCTTGATGTTGTGAATGAACAAATTTTGGTTTGGTAGGGTTTACCCATGGAGTTGATATAGTTAAATAGAGTTGCATAGGGAGCTTGCCTCACTGCATTAAGAACAATTTTTTCATTTTTTCTATTTGTCAGTGTCAATGAACTTTTATTTTGCTTTTTTAAGGCTAACCACTTTGTTTCATTGTTGTTAGATTAGATGGTATTAACTGTTTTATAATATATATTTGAAATGCTACTATTCCCAAAATATGTCACCAGGTATAAGTGAGTATGGCTGCTACTCAGCTCACTGGTGATTTCATGTATAAGGTAACATGGCAAAAATGCAATTTACAAAGTATGCTCTCTAAGTTGGCCAAGATGCTTAAAACCATCATGGAAAACACCAGGCCTATCTGGCAGACTTAGGCTATTACTACAATCAAGCAATCAGAACAAAGTTCAGAAAGGTATAGCTTCACTTCACAAAAAGCAAAGGAGCACAGGAAACGATGGGCCATGGCTACACAGCACATGCCTGAAACGAAGACGATAGAGGATAATAATGTCGAAGCTTGATCATTTGGAAAATGACACACATGAAATAACCAACGAATTATTGGTCAAAATAAGGGTCGTAAGGGGACAGACAATGTTAAGTTTCTGTAGCAGCTGTTGTCTTCCTGGAAAGGTATATTCCACTCTATTAACATTAAGAAGATTCATCTTACTAAGACCACACAGCCTGGATCTGTGAATAAACTGAGATATTTACAAATCAATTTTTAGACTTCCTAACTAAAAAAATAATCTTGCTGTAGAAGAGAGAAGGGTATAAATCACTTGTTTCTGAAGTTGGAGAAATTATGCTAATGCAAGGATATTCAGCAGTTCTATACTATAGAAAGAAAACTATCCTACAATGGTTGTTCATAGTATAAAACCTGGGAAGCACATACACACTGGCTTATCTTACAGCGGTGCTGTTCTCCACCTTAGGCTGTGTACAAGCTGTGCAATGCTGATGACACATGGAAATTTCTAAGCTATGGTATTTCCTACTCCACACAGGAGTCAATACTCACAAGAAACAACTTGTTTTAGCTGAGGGCTTTGTGTAGACAAGTAGCTCACATCATTCCAAAAAATATGAATGACTCCAAATGGAAACTTTTTTTATACTTCTGCTCTTTTCAAATCCTCTCTAAATGATAAAATGAGCAGGGCAGATGGCTTGGCTGGAGAGGACAAGATTGCATAAACATGTAAAGACAAGTTCCATTTCCAGACTGTTGTCTCCATGTAAAGACCAGATGGATAATAAAATTGAGGAATCTTCTAGTAAATCAATCAGCTGCTATCACAAAAGTGAAGTTGCTTGCAACAGGACCAGATGAAAAAGCCCATAAAGGGTAGACAATTTGTGGCCTTTCTCACCTTTTAAGTACTATGGAATGAAGGGTTGCCAACTGTCCAGAATTCTTATGGACTGTCTGGAATTAAGGGACACTGTCCAGAAAATGGAGACTGTCTTTTCCAGACAGCAAAATTGCTTGGAAAAATCAAATCAATTGTGGTGCACATTTTCTTTTAATAAAAAAAAAAATACTTTTTTTTTCAAGGGTGTTAAGAACGCCCTTTGCATCTGGTTGGACAGATGCAGAAGATGAAAACAGGTCTCAAACATCTGTTGCATCTCTGCGATGACCGATTGGTTACATCTTTGTCTTCTGAGTGCATGGAATTTAAATTCCAGAAGACGTTTGGAAATCCAGAATATGTTTGGACCAGACAAATGAGAGGTGTGTGTGTGTGTGTGTGTGTGTGTGTGTGTGTGTGTGTGTGTGTGTGTGTGTGTGTGTGTGTGTGTGTGTGTGTGTGTGTGTGTGTGTGTGTGTGTGTGTATACAGAGTCATGTGAATCTGAGTTATCCCTTGCTGAGTCTAGGTATTGAACAGGTTGCTTGAGGCAATACACCTATCAAGTAGAGTTCTGCTTGTTTAATGTGATGTACTAAATGATGTGGATTTCAGAATTTTGTTCTGTTCTGGTAACATGATTTTCAGATAGTACTGCTTTCATAATATTTTACTTCTTAGACAGAATGCTCTTCACAACAGAACACTACTCAGACAGGGTGCTACTCAGACACTGTGTTTCTCACACCAGTGAGTCAGGCTGTGTAGAGACTTCAAGGGCTGTGGATCACCTACGAGCTGTAAAGCAGTCTATGGCTCAATGCAGTGTTCCGTCCATGCATTATTCACTTGTGTAGACCACTTTCTAAAATAATTAATAAATAAATAGTTTGCTTTTCATGTAGTTTATTTAATATCTTTCTTAATTTGGTAACTAGGCTGATGGATACTCATACTTTGACCATTTTAGCTATGGCCCTGGTATATGAGACAGAAGCAAAATTAAATACAGGAGACATTACAATCAAATCAATTGTAGTCTGTGTGCAACACATGCACATTATTACTGGGTGAAAAAAAATTCACAGCAGATTGATTTGCAAAGCTCTGCATGTTGAAAAGACATTATCTCTCTTGTTAGAGCCATTATTTTTATGCAAGTTTCAGTGTTGAGAAATCTAACATTCAACATTATCTTACTAAGCATTTAACACAACCACTCACACATTGTTCTTTGCAGAATATTGTTATATCACATGCAGTTCCTTAACTCATTAGAAAAAGACCCCAAGTGTTAGATCCAAAATGCAGAAGGATATGTCTCCTAGACTGAGTGAGAACCTGGAATACCACAGCACAACTGGCAACTTACACCAAATTTAAGATGTCGGTGACTACAGGGGTGGGGGTGGGGATCATTTCTCTCTATAGTATGGTTCTCGGGTAATGCACTACTCAGCTTAAAATACAGTGAAGCTCCATTCTCTATGTTATTCTGGTAGTAAGCTCCTCAGTCGGGTACTCAGTCAGAGCAAATGCTGCTCAAGCAATGCGCTGCTTGGTACTGTTCTGGCAATATGCTATTCAGTATGGCACTTAGATATAGTAGTGTCATGTGTTGTTCAGTACTCTGTACTTCTGTGGCAATATGCTGCTCAGTGCATTGCTCAGTGTGTGTGTGTGTGTGTGTGTGTGTGTGTGTGTGTGTGTGTGTGTGTGTGTGTGTGTGTGTGTGTGTGTGTGTGTGTGGGTAAGAGGTAGGTAGCATACCCCTAGCTGCCCAGGGTTTTTGCAGAAAGTCCAAATTTTTGTCCCATATTTTTGTCTGTCCCTCATAAAAAGGATTGAAGTTGCTGAATAATCACATATATTTGAGTTTTAGACTTCATATCCTTTAGAAAAATGCATACTAACACAAATCCTGTTATTCTAGCAATTTTCTAAGTTCATGAGAGCAATATGTATTATCTGTCCCTATTTATTTTAGGCTTTGTTCAGATTTCTTGCACTAACCTTTCATTTGATACTCACGTTGCCAAAGTAGTTAGGAAGACCTTCTACATTGCCCACCTGATCATGAAGGGATTCACATCTAGATCAAGAGAAGTCATCATCCCCCTGTACTCATCACTCATCAGGCCAATGATTGAGTACAATGCCCCATTCGGAATGTATCTGACACAACACCTGCAGCAACTGGAAAGGCCCCAAAAGTTCCTCACCAAAAGGATAAAGGGTCTCAAAAATATGTCCTATGCTGCCCGACTGAAGGAACTTCAGCTCCACTCAGTCACCTACCGGCTGCTCAGAGGTGACCTGTGCCTGACATACAAGGCCATGTCCAACCCAGAATTGATGAACATGCTTCACCTCAAAAAATCTAGATCCCTCAGAACTACAAGGGTGGGAGACTTAAACATTGGCACGGTTATTAATAGGACGTGCTGGAGGGACAGATTCATCACCCAGAGACTCCCTATGCTGTGGAACAAAATCCCGGTACATGTGAGGCAGAGCACCTTGCTGGCTTTGTTCAAGAGAAATCTTGACCAATGGATGGGAGATCGCAGATATACCCCAGGGATTATCTCAGTGTCACTGCTTGACAGAGGCACAGCAAAATAATGGGCATAGTATCCTCCAAACTAAAGGGGTGGCGAAAGCCACAAAACTCTGGCTAGGCTTATAAATGCCCTTGGGCAGATAGCCTAGTATGAACCTATGAACCTATGAACCTATAAGAAGTTGAGGCGTGTGTGAGAGAGTGAAAAACCATGGTTAGGATTAACAATTTGCTTAGGCTCAAGCCCTGTACCTTAGCTACAGGAAAGAAGAGCCTGAATCCTCTACCCCAACTACAAGCTACATTTTTCAAGGAACTGAGTTTCAGGTGCATTTTTCAAGGAATTTTGTTTCAAGTACATTTTCGAGGAATTGTGAGCTTCAAGGGAAGAGAAGTTTACTGCTGCTCATGCCAAGTCTGTTTACAATGTGCAGCTGTTTTATTTAGCAAATGGTAAAGCAGTGTTGGTAGCACAACAGGGAGCATAGTTGTGGCTTGCTGCAGAAGGCTGTTAGTTCTACTCCCGCCGCAAGTAGCTAGATTTCTAACAGTGTGTTGTATTTTAAGGGAGTCAGGTGCTGCAGTCCTGAGTATGCACTCCTTTGGATGAGATGCCTAGTAATTGTGAACCTGTTTTCAGTTTGACATCCATTTCTTGCTCCCAGCATACTATTTTTTAATGTAACATATGCAATCTATTTTTCAAGGGCAGCAGGTACTGAATTTGTAGATGAAACGGTGAAATATAAAGTTGTCAGCAGCAACCTTTTCATTAGTTATAGATCTCTTTAATGTGGAATTATTCAGATGACTTTTACTTTTGCAGAGATTGTGCATATTGACTGATATTGGTGGATTGCAATGACAGAAATTTGAGTGGACTTTTATGGTTGAAATGTTCTGAGTTGGGCAGATTTGTCATGTTTTGTTTCATTGCTTACTGGACAAATGTTCAAACTATAAATTTAAAACATGCTCTGACAAGTGTTGCTGTATTATACAAGAGATATAATTTAATTATTATATATTATAATTTAATATAATCAGGAAGGTGAATCAAAGAACATTTCCATGGTCCTAAAAATGTATGCAGAATGGCACTCGACCTGTGAATTATACCTTTTTAAAAATGCATGGTTCTCATCTGTTATTAAGAAGGAGGAGGCATTTTTGTTCTCTAAACCTGCTGCTTGTCTTCTCTTCTTACGTTTAAAATGGCTACATCTTTGCTATTGGTCACTGAGTTTAAGGTAAAGGGTTTTAACAGCTGAGTGACGCCTCCACATGTTAAATGCACTTACATCCTGCTGACACTTCTAGGAATCAAATATTGCCTGTTATTTGTTTTAATAATTCCAAAACTATGCTATATACAAAAACGTAAAATATTTCATCTTAAGACTTACACAATGGCAGACACAACTGTATTGATGTACTGTACTGAATCTCTGTCTAGTGCATGCAGAGATATTAGTTCTTGCTAATATAATGTTTGGTTGTATTCTAAAAAATTTCATGTTTTTCTAAATATCTTGACAAACAAGTAGCACAGACAGAACTGCTTAGCCTCATATGAAAGCTCTCAGCAGGATGAACAAAATGTTTCTGGCAGTATGTGGGTAACTTGAGTGGTTGCTGAGATATTGTAAGTTGTTTACAAAATATTGCAAACTTGCAAACTTTATAGTTACTATGTTTAGTCAGACTTATAAAATCCAGTTTAAAACCTGGAACCTATCAGGGTGTCATTTTAACTGTCACAATCTCTCTCAATGCAATGCCACATTCCTGCCTTCTTCATGTCTGACTGTTGCAGATCTTCCTTCACGCAATCCATCCACGTTTTTGCTGGATGACCTCATTTCCTCTTGTCTTCTTCCTGTCTGTAGAAACAAAACCCTCTGCAGGTATGGCGGCTGCAAGGACTCAGAACAGACAAATTCCAAAACACGAATAAGACCAGCAGTTGTAGCACCAAAGTTACTTTATTCAAATGTAGTATAAACTACATATAGAAAAAAACGAGTATAGATCAGACCAGTTTCGGCAAAAAATGGCAATGCCTTCATCAGTGTAAAGAGAACAAATGCAATACTCATTTATATAGTGCAAATTTTTAATCACTTAATTGGTGATTATAAGTGCTCATTAAGACCCGGAGGGAATAATCCCCCGAGTTTAATAATATACTTCTTTTCTTTTCTATTCAAAATGTCGTGCCAGCCCATTTTGTTTGATGTATGTGCAGCAATTTTATCAATAATAATAAAATTAAAGGAAGCACTACTTGGATGTACCAAAGTATGTTTATAAAGTGCGTTGGTTGGTTTGCAGTGTCTAATCTCACTGAAATGTTCACCCATTCTGAATTTAACTGGATGGGAAGTTTGCCCCACATAAAAGGATGAACAGTGACATGTGGCAAGGTAAGCAACCCAATCAGATTGGCAGTTGGCATAAAAACCTATATCAAAAACCTGACTGATGTTTTTACTGCTAAAGGAAGTAGATTTCTTGAGTTTGCTGCAATAGGAACAATGTCCAAAAGGGAAACAGTCAACGAATCGGCCACCTGAAATAGTTAATTGTGACAAAGACAAATTGGATGGTAAGAAGTGTTTGTAAAGGTTGAAAAAAGAGCCCAAATTTCTGGCTATCTTATAAGTAAAGGGGCATCTAGATGGTAGAATTATAGATAATGTGGAATCAGCCAACAAAATATTCCAATGGTGGTTAACACTGTGAATCAGTGAATTAATATTGTGGCCATAAATGGTCAGAAAACGGATGACTGTATCATCAGTACAATTTTTGTCCTTGTATTGAAGCAAGTCTGGCCTATCTAAACCATCAAAATGACATACAGCATTGTCTATGAAACCAGTATCGTAGCCGCTGTTCTTAAATCTATTGATGAGATCATGCTTGTAAAAACTGTAAGCCTGTACATCAGAACAGATACGTTTACCACATATAAACTGAGATTTTCGGATGTTCCGACAAATGTGAGGAGGATGAAAGCTGGTGGCATGGAGGAGTGAATTTTATTCGGGGAATTTGCGATGTACCTTAGTAGACAAAGTATGATCAGTGCTCCTGGTTATACTAACATCCAAAAACATGATGTCATTTAGATCATAAATGACTGAAAATTTAATACCCCATTTGTTTTCATTGAGATAGTTAACAAACTCATGTAGATATTCAACATCAGACCTCCACACTATCCAGCAGTCATCCAAGTATCTTCTCCAAATTTCTATTTCATCTAGGTAAAGGTTATGAGATCGATCATAAATTATATGCTCCTCAAAATAGGCCATGAATAAATCAGCATAAATGGGTGCAAGTGAAACACCCATGGTGGTGCCGTTATTTTGAAGATAACATTCACCTTGATAAAAAAATACATTTTTGGTGAGGATATGTTCACAAAGAATAATAAGAAAAGTGTTGAAACCAGGTTGGTATAGTTCAGATAATGTTAACCAATATTCTAGTGCATCAATGCCAGCCCAATGCGGGATGTTGGTATAAAGAGCTTTGACATCAAGAGTGCACAGAAACCAACCTGGTTCCAATTGTGTATCAGAAATGACCCTTAAAAATTCTGTGGTATCTTGGATACAAGAACATACCCATTTAAGTAGGGGCTTCAGATATCTGGTTAAATATATAGAGAGAGGTTCAGTTAAGGATTTTCTGCCTGCAACAATTGGTGTACCAGGGGGGGGTTGTTGACATCCTTATGTATTTGTGGCAAAAAATATATGTATTGAGGGCTGGTTCATTCACAATGAGGTGCTGTAAAGTATTATGACTGATTATACCCTCATCCTTGGCTGATAACAAAAATGTATCAATCTTCTTTTTAAATGACTGGCTGGGTTCAATAACCAAGTGTGAATAATACCTACCATCCAAAAGTTGTCTTTTTGCTTCCGTGTCATATTGGGTCCAATCCTGGACCACAACAACACCCCCCTTATTGGCCATAAGTATAACTAGTTGATGATTATTGGCCATACTTGAAATCACCTCCATTTCTGCCCTAGTTATGTTGTTGGGTATTAACCTGGTTTCACTAGGATGAAAATGTAAATCCTTAAGAATGGATTTCTGAAATAAAGACACAGTATGATGCATCGGTGGCATGAATGTTGAATTATGATATATGCATTCCTGTTCAGAAACACTAGTTTCTTTATCAAGGAAAAGCAATTTAAAATTAAATTTTCTACAAAATCTAAAAACATCATCCACAAAACTGTCTTCAGACACAAAGAAACCAGGGATAAATGAAAGGCCTTTATTCAATACCTTGAGTTCAACATCAGAAAGGGTATAGGAAGAGATGTTACAAACATTTGTTTCTTGGTAATCAACTGTATCAGGGTCTGCAGATCGTGAACCCTGCTTATGTTTCCTCCCTCCACTTCTGTGTTTCGGCTTAAAGGGACAATATTGTTGGAGCGTTTGTGAGCTGGGGAGCCTGTAACACCAGAGGTATTTGGTTCATAACTAGATGAAGAATCATCCCCAGTAGACTCAGGACCAGAGGATGGTGACTTTTTAAGAATAGAACATGGGTGTTTCCTCCTGATTGTATTTTGTGATTGCTGTGAAAACCTAACCCTCTTAGACTTGTCTTTAATGAATGGGTCCCCTCGTTCATAATCAGACAAGTCCCTGAGGAATTTCTTCCTCTTCCTTTCCTTCAGTTGTTGTTCTAACTGTAGTAAATCATTAGTAATGACTTTAAAGCCAGAATTGTAGCCAAGTTGGCCATCAAACTTGATGAGTTCCTCACCCAATTTGGTAACTTTAACAATACCCGAGTCAATACTACGTTCATAATGTACAATTAGAATATGGACAAAGCTCATCGTGGCCTTCTGCTGAGCATCACCCCATTCTTTTAGCAAAATCTTGTCAGGATTCTTTACTAAGGGTTGGGTATAGATCCTAAGACCACGAGGGTTAATGTTCTTAGCCAAATAAGCCTTCAATAATTTGCAATGCCAGACATTGCTACGCAATGTCCGCATACTTTTGTTGAGTTGTAAAAATAATGCCTCACAAGTATCCTCAGAAGGCCTTTCCTGCATTCATATATTCTGTTTTGCTGTGAATAACTATGGATATGTCTCATCTTCTACATGGCTTAGCCTCTGATTGTGATGATCTGGCCATATTTGGCTTAGATTTAGACAACCCTGGGGAACTTGGGTGTTCTGTTTCACCTTCTGATGATATTTGTGAGGCTAAAAGAAGGGGCTGATGCTCAGCAAAAGGCCATCATGAGCTTTGTCCATATTCTAATTGCACATTATGAACGTAGTATTGACTCGGGTATTGTTAAAGTTACCAAATTGGGTGAGGAACTCATCAAGTTTGATGGCCAACCTTGCTACAATTCTGGCTTTAAAGTCTTAACTAATGATTTACTACAATTAGAACAACAACTGAAGGAAAGGATGAGGAAGAAATTCCTCAGGGACTTGTCTGATTATGAACGAGGAGACCAATTCATTAAGGACAAGTCCAAGAGGGTTAGAATTTCACAGCAATCACAAAATACAATCAGGAGGAAACACTTACATTCTATTCTTAAAACGTCACCATCCTCTGGTCCTGAGTCTACTGGGGATGATTCTTCATCTAGTTATGAACCAAATACCTCTGGTGTTACAGGCTCACAAGCTCACAAACGCTCCAACAATATTGTCCCTTTAGGCCCAAATGCAGAAGGGGAGGGAGGAAACATAAGCAGGGTCGATGATCTGCAGACCCTGATACAGCTGATTACCAAAAAACAATACATGTTTGTAACATCTCTTCCTATACCCTTTCTGATGTTGAACTCAAGGTATTGAATAAAGGCCTTTAATTTATCCCTGGTTTCTTTGTGTCTGAAGGCAGTTTGATGGATGATATTTTGAGATTTTGTAGAAAATTAAATTTAAAATTGTTTTTCCTTGATAAAGCAACTAGTGTTTCAGAACAGGAATTCAGATATCAAAATTCAACATTCATGCCACCGATGCATCATACTGTGTCTTTATTTCAGAAATCCATTCTTAAGGATTTACATTTTCATGCTAATGAAACCAGGTTAATACCTAACAATATAACTAGGGCGAAATGGAGGTGATTTCAAGTATGGCCAATAATAATCAACTAGTTATACTTATGGCCAATAAGGGGGGTGCTGTTGTAATCCAGGATTGGAACCAATTTGACATGGAAGCAAAATGACAACTTTTGGATGGTAGGTATTATTCACACTTGGTTATTGACCCCAGCTAGTCTTTTAAAAAGAGCACTGATACATTTTTTTATCAGCCAAGGATGAGGGTATAATCAGTCATAATACTTTACAACACCTCACTGTGAATGAACCAGCCCCCCCAATACATATATTTTTTTGCCAAAAATATATAAGGATTTCAACAACCCACTGGTAGACTAATTGTTGCAGGCAGAAAATCCTTAACTGAACCTCTTTCTATATATTTAACTAGGTAAAGCTCTCTCCAATCAAGACTGAACTTGAGAGTCAAGAGGAGAAGGTAAACGCTTGCACCATACCGCACTCATCACATAGTCTCATTAAATCTACACCACCAAAATACACACATAGTAATAGAAAAACATTTGCGGAGGCTCTCAATAATAATCTGTCTAAGCAACAGAGACCTCCAAAGCAGAAACGCAAGCAACCTCCATCCCCCAACACAACCCAAATGACACATAGCCCGCAGAATCAGTGTGCCACTCATCCACAGCCAATAAGGCAAAACAACGTACCCGACACACAAGTCATAGGTGACTCTGTAGTCAGGCACACTGATGTCCCACTCACCAGGCTAATCAAGGAGAAGTTTACTGTCAGCTGCCTGTCGGATGCCAGGCTCCGCCACATAACCCACGCACTCAGGTCACTTCACAACAAGTACAAATATGACTCTGTCATTGTCCATGTTGGAGTGAACTACCTGAGAAGTACCTCCCTGGACTACATGAAAAGAGACATGGAAGAGCTCTCTGATCTTGAAACCCAGGCAGGTATGACCCTAGCCCTGAGTAGCATTCTGCCATCACCCAGAATGATGCCGCAGTACAAGGACAAAATGATTGACTTCAACAATTGGCTAAGCTTCTGCTGCCATTCTAAAGGGATCCAGTATCTGTCTGCCTGGGATGACATGGTCGACAGACCACGATGCTTTGCCAGAGATGGCCTGCACCTGTCACCTCTGGGATTCTGGACACTGGCTAAGGTTCTTGCCGCCCCTATAGTGCCTTTTTTAGGCAAGGTTCAAATGACAAATGCACCATGTAACAGGAACAGGCAAGAAAAAACTGAGGGTGATGCTACTCAATGCTAGAAGTCAAAATCTCAAAATGCACTCACTTGAGGCACTCCTTAAAATGGAGAACATCAATATCTGTGCAGTGACTGAGACCTATTTCAAGGCTCCAGAGAGCACCCCTGCACTACCAGGCTTTAACTCATACCACACTTTTTGGCCATATAACCTGGACTGGAACACCAAAGGTGGAGGTGTGTCCATATTCATTAAGGATATCCACACCTCCAGGCTAGTTGCTCAGCATAATGCAGTCGAGGTTATCCAAGTGCAACTAACTCTGGGCAAAACTGCAATCCAAATTGTAGCTTGCTACAGATCACCCACCATGCCCCAGGATTCCCACTCCTCTTTTCTTGATGTACTGGAAAATATTAGGGTTCAACCAAACACCCTAATAATGGGCAATTTCAACTACCCACCATTAACTGGGAAAACTACTCATATACCAACTCCTTCCTTCAACTCTTTCTGGAATTCATAAACTCCAATGCCCTGGATCAACTTATCTACACCCCCACCAGGGGCAACAATATCCTAGATCTAGTCATTACCAACATGAGTGACCGGTGTTTCACACCTGAAGTCAACACCTCATTGGTCCAATCCGACCATAAGCTAATTACCCTAGATATCCACATCCTGCCCCCACCCCCCATTAAGGAAACCATGGTAAAACATTTCTCCAAAGCCAACTTCATGCTTCCTAAGACAGAAGTGGTGAACTTCATGACACCTATGCAGATGGACAATACAGTTACAACTACTAAATCCTACACAATTGCACTTTATAAGCACTTACATGAGTGCATGGATCGTGCTATCCTGAACAGAACCAAGATGCTATGCCCCAAAAAAAGGAAGCCAATCTGGTGGTCCCCTGCCATAAACAAACTGTACAAAAGAAGGAAGAAACTGTTGCAAAAGAGAGTAAAATCCCATGAGTGGAGGAGCTCCCTGATCAGCCTCAGTAAGAAGCTGCAATCCCTGATAAAATCCTCCAAAGCTAGTTACGCAAACAAAATCGCCACTGATTCTAAAGACAACCACAAAGCATTCTATAGCTATGTCAAGAATCTCGATGGCAACACTCAGAACTGCTCTGAGTTACAGCACAATGGCACTAAATATACAGACTGAACTGATATTGACAACATCCTGGCAGATAGGTTCAGTGCTAACTTTACCCCCCCTCTCATCCCCTAAAGAGCCCATCTCTATACCAGAAGAATGCAAAGTTCCTGTAATCAGGGCTGCACAGGTAAAATCCACACTCTCCAAAGCCAAGAACACAGCATCCATGGGAACAGACAACATCCCAGGCTGCATTCTACATGAACTACAGAGCGAACTGGCACCCCACTGAACAACCATGTTCAATTATAGCATCACCTCAGGCTTTGTGCCTGCTGAATGGTGCACAGCGATGGTTATCCCACTCCACAAGGGGAGCCACTATGGACCCCGGGAACTACCGCCCTATTAGCCTGACGAGCCTGGTCTGCAAGGCCATGGAACGTATCATCATGGAACTTATAAACAAAGACATTGGCAATCTCCAAAATCTGGACCCCACCCAGTTCGGGTTTGTAAAAGGCAGATCATGTCTCCTAAACCTGATAGACTTCTTTGAAGCAGTCACCAAAGCCATAGACAAGGGTAAGGTGGTTCACACAGCCTATCTAGATCTTGCCAAGGCTTTCAACACCATCCCCCACTCTGGAATTAGAGATAAACTCACTAAACTAGGTATAAATCCCTATATCACAAGACGGGTTGCCAACTGGCTCACTGACAGAACCCACACTGTGAAAGTAGCAGACTCCAAATCCAACTTCAGACCAGTGACAAGTGGAGTACCACAGGGTTCAGTCCTGTGTCCTCTCCTGTTTGGTATCTACTTCTCTGAAGTACAGGCTAACACAGAAGGTCTTTGGCTAATGAAGTTCGCAGATGACTGCAAACTAGGAGCCATAATCAAAACTTCTAAAGATTTGAACATCCTACAAAAGGGCCTCACTGAGACAGATGCCTGGTATCAAAGCCATGACCTCAAGCTCAGTGCCAAAAAGTGCATTGTCATCCCCTTTGGTAAAAACTCTGTACCCATGAACTACAACATAGGCAGTAGTATACTTAACACCGAAAGTGTGATAAGAGACCTTGGGACACAGGTGGACAGTAGTCTCTCCTTTGATAATCACATCACCACAGTAGTCAGGAAATCCTTCTACATGGCACACCTCATCACAAAAGGTTTCTCAACCAGAAAAAAAGAGGTCATTGTTCCCCTCTACTCATCACTCATTAGACCCATTATAGAGTACAACACCCCTTTTGGTATGTACCTCACAAGACATCTACAACAACTGGAAAGGCCACAGAAATACCTCACAAAGAGGATTATCGGCCTCAAACAGATGCCCTACGCAGACCGTCTCAAAAAACACCAGGTTTACTCCATAGCATATCGCCTACTCAGAGGTAATCTCTGTCTAACATACAAAGCTGTGTCAAACCCAGAGCTGTTGGACATGCTCCACTTAAAGAAATCTGAATTCCCTCCAAGCTACACGTTCTAGGGACCTAAACCTTGTCACCACATTAAACAGGACATGCCAGAGGGATAGATTCCTGTCCCAGAGACTTCCCATACTCTGGAATAAACTACCTATCTATATCAAACAAAGCTCCTCATTAGCACTCTTCAAGAAAAATCTTGATGATTGGATGGGAGATAGGAAATTCACCCCGGGGATCACCTCTGTGGCTCTGCTCGATTGTGGCACAAGAAAATAATTTTCTTGGGTGGCAAAACCAGGGTACCTTTTTGGCTGGGATTGTATAGGCCCCAGGGCCGATAGCGTAGTACCTACCTATGAACCTATGAACCTATATCTGAAGCCCCTTCTTAAATGGGTACATTCTCGTATCCAAGATACCATGGAATTTTTAAGGGTAATTTCTGATACACAATTGGAACCAGGTTGGTTTCTGTGCACTCTTGATGTCAAAGCTCTTTATACCTACATCCTGCATTGGGCTGGCATTGATGCACTAGAATATGTGTTAACATTATCTGAACTATACCAATCTGGTTTCAACACTTTTCTTATTATTCTTTGTGAACATATCCTCACCAGAAAATGTATTTTTTTTTCAAGGTTAATGTTATCTTCAAAATAAGTGCACCACCATGGGTGCCTCATTTGCACCCATTTATGCTGGTTTATTCATGGCCTATTTGAGAAGCATATAATTTATGATCGATCTCATAACCTTTACCTAGATGAAATAGACATTTGGAGAAGATACTTGGATGACTGCTGGATGGTGTGGAGGTCTGTTGTTGAATATCTACATGAGTTTGTTAACTATCTCAATGAAAACAAATGGGGTATTAAATTTTCAGTCATTTATGATCTAAATTACATGTTTTTGGATGTTAGTTTAACCAGGAACACTGATCATACTTGGTCTACTAAGGTACATCGCAAATTCCCCCAATGTAATTCACTCCTCCTCGCCACCAGCTTTCATCCTCCTCACATTTGTCGGAACATCCCAAAATCTCAGTTTATACGTGGTAAACTTATCTGTTCTGATGAACAGGCTTACAATTTTTACAAGCATGATTTCATCATTAGATTTAAGAACAGGGGCTACGATACTGGTTTCATACACAATGCTCTACGTCATGTTGATGGTTTAGATAGGCCAGACTTGCTTCAATACAAGGACAAAAATTGTACTGATGATACAGTCATCCGTTTTCTGACCACTTATGGCTGCAATACTAATTCACAGTGTTAACCACCATTGGAATATTTTGTTGGCTGATTCCACATTATCTACAATTCTACCAACTAGAAGCCCCTTTACTTATAAGAAAGGCAGAAATTTGGGCTCTTTTTCAACCATTACAAACACTTCTTACCATCCAATTTGTCTTTGTCACAATCAACTATTTTAGGTGGCCAATTAGTTGCCTGTTTCCCTTGTGGGCATTGTTCTTATTGCAGCAAACTCAAGAAATCTACTTCCTTTAGCAGTAAAAACATCAGTCAGGTTTTTAAAATAGGTTTTTATGCCAACTGCCAATCTGATTGGGTTGTTTTCCTTGCCACATGTCACTGCTCATCCTTTTATGTGGAGCAAACTTCCCATCCAGTTAAATTCAGAATGGGTGAACATTTCAGTGAGATTAGACACTGCAAACCAACCAACGCACTTTATAAACATACTTTGGTACATCCAAGTAGTGCTACCTTTAATTTTATTATTATTGATAAAATTGCTGCACATACATCAAACAAAATGGGCTGGCATGACATTTTGAATAGAAAAGAAAAGAAGTGTATTATTAAACTCGGGGGATTATTCCCTCCGGGTCTTAACGGGCACTAATAATCACCAATTAAGTGATTAAAAATTTGCACTATATAAATGAGTATTGCATTTGTTCTCTTTACACTGATGAAGGCATTGTCATTTTTTGCCAAAACCGTTCTGATCTATACTCGTTTTTTCTATATGTAGTTTATACTACATTTGAATAAAGTAACTTTGGTGCTACAGCTGCTGCTCTTATTCATGTTTTGTTCTTCCTGTCTTTCCCAAAACGTCTTCACCAGATTGCCTTCTGCTTTTCTGCACATGTGCACAAACCACTGTAATTAGTCTTTCACATTTTCTGCAAGTGGAGCTACTTCGGTTTCTGCTCTTGTGTCCTTATTTCTTTGTCTGTCTCACAGTGTGCATCCTACCATCCCATCTCAGGCACTTCATCTCCATCAACTCTAGCTTCTTCAACTGCTCTGCCTTTAATGCCCAAGTTTCTGTACCATATAGTAGTACTGCTTGCACCACTGTTTTGTGCATCTTAAATTTCAGCATTTTTGGCATTCTTTTGTCATACACCAACACCTGGCACTCTATACTTGTTGGCTGCAGCCCACTGATTCTAGTTTTGACATTTTCATTCAGACTTCCCTTCCCCCAGCCACCACTCCCAGATACTCGAAGCTGTTAACCTGTTCCTCTATCTTCCCTTATATCTCAGTTCTCAGCTTCTTTTGAATTCTCCAATGTACTACCATTATCACTGTCTTATCTGTACCCAGTTTCATCACATGTGCCTTCAGTTTTGCATTCCATTCCCCTATCTTTTGCTGAAGTTTTTGCTCAGCCTTCCAGTAATGCCACATTGTCTGTATACAGCAACTTTGTTTATCTGTCCCTTCTGGCTTGCTTGCTAATGTAAGCCATCAGCAGTATGAACAGCGGTGGGCTCAGAGGTGAACCCTTATGCACACCCACTCCCACTTTAGTCCCCTTTGTGAGACTGAACCCTATTTGTACTTGAGTCATCTGCTCCTGTTACATAGCCTGCACTAATTCTACCAATGTTTGTGGGATTTCAGATCACTTCAGTACTGCCCAAATCAGCTTTCTTGGGTCCTTTTTATATGCTTTCTCTGAGTCTAGGAATGCCCAGCTGGAGTCTTTCCTCATCTCTAGCTTCTTCTGAACTATCTGTATCACTGCAAACATTGAGTCAGTTATGCTGCATCCTGATCTGAATCCAAACTGCTCTTCTTCAGTGTTACTTTCTACTAATCTCCATTTTTCAATCATCCTCTCCAGAACTTTCATGCAATGTGACAGGAGTTTGATGCCTATGCGCTGCCCACAGTTGTGGGTGCCCCCTTTGTTCTTGTACATTGGCATGAGTATGCTTATTCCCCAGTCATCTGGGGTACACCTTTCTCTCCACACTGCTATGAGTACCCTCAGGAGCCATTTGTCCTGTCTCATCCAACATCTTTATCATATCTTTGTGGCCTCATCTGAGCCTGCTGTTTTCCCTGATTTCATTTTCCTAAGTCCTATCCTTTCTTCTTCTAGGGTGGGCTCCTCTTTTTCTCTGTGCTTTTTTCTGGGCTACTACACCTTCTGTGGGGTTTTCTTCATTCAGAAGTTGCTAGAAGTACTCCTTACATCTCTCTTTGATGTCCTCTGAACAGGTTGATGCTGGCATCTTCTTTATCTTTCTGTGATAGGATTGCAACCTGATAGAGTTTCATTGTGCAATCTACTGAGTCATTTTTGCAGAAGCTGGTAGAGTACCTCTGATGCTTTCTTCTTTGCTACTGCAACTCCTTTCTTAGACTTCTTATTAGCCCAACCAGTATTCCCTCCTAGCCAGGTCCATCTTTTATTTCTGCACTGCTTCCATTTGCTGGCTTCTCGGACCTCTGTATTCCCCTTTCCTTATGTATCTTATTTCCATCCATGGCTCAGCCACGTATCTGTTCTCTGTTCCTGACGTATGATGTTTTGACCCGCTGTCATTCTTCTTGCATTTCTGTCTGAAGGTACTCTTCACTATCACAACCTTTCCGTGGAGCATAGGTTGAGATTAGGAATACTGAGCCTGATTGCCACTAGTCTGTCACTAATTCTGATGACAGCCCTTACTGCCTTCTGTCTCTCACCATAGTTCTAGTCTGTCTTCCTGAGTAGTAGACTCTAGATCCCAAGCCAAGTGGCTGCTTTGCTCTTCTATCTTTTTCTCTTGCACCTCCTCCATACCATTATGACATCCTCTTCCAAGCTCCATTCTGTCAGTGAACCTACATTGTAGCAATTCTTAATTCATGTTTGGCTAAGCCAGTAGCTTACTGATTGAACACAAAAGGGATACATACACCCCTCCCAATGCTAGCAGTAGGTTGGATCCTCAATCACCTGCCAATACCCATGCCCATTTGCTAACATTAGTCAACATGAAGAATCAGTTAGAGACGTAGTTTACACCATCAAGTGGCTAGACCTGCCACAGAATCCATGTTCTCCTATTTTGAGGGTACTTCACACCACAGTAGATGCTCAAAGCAGTTGGTCTAAACAACTCTTCCCTCTATAGGGCACCATGTAGATTCTATGCTGCTGTCTGCAGCTCCATTCATTGGTGAGTCTGAGATGGAAACACTCAGCATGCTTTTCAGAGGTGGTTAGAACACCACAGAGACACAAGGAGAACATGCAAACAACAAACGGGCATTGACTGAAGGTCAGGATCAAATCTTTAACCTTGTGCATGTGAGGCAAAGACGTTAATCATTAAACATTATGCCAACTGATCTCTCAGAGGGATGAACATTTGTTTGAAATGTGAGAACATAATTTGATTCTATCAAAAAGCTTAGTCTGCCTATTGGAGGTTACAGTGCAAACATCCAGAGCTCCATCAGAGGGGATAAGATAAGAATGTATTATTGGGTGTATGTTTTTAAATATTATTAATACGGAGCTTAGGCATAAGATTCCTTGTGAAATGCTCCATCCTGTCTTATGTCTTATGAGTCATCCATTTTGTAGAAATGTAGGTGTATGGTGTTTATTCACTGATTTGATACTGCTTTGGGAAGGAATCAGAGATTTGCAGGTTAAGCTCTCAACAGGTGACTTCTCTTTGGGGAATATATGCACGGCCAGGTGATTTGTTACATATTCTGACTCTATCATTTGTAATTAATAACTTTAAGTGTCACACACAAAGGTGTGATGAGTGTTGAGGAATGTGGGATACATGGGTCCTGCTTTTAGGTCAAGGATTATTTGTGTCATGCTATTGACATCATTTGAATTGTTATGTGCACTGTATGACAGTGGTACATACACTGCCTTATGTTACCATGTATCCTGTGGTTTACACTAATAGAGGGCTACAACTGTACAGACAACATTTTCAGTGTGTCAGAATTTTGACATAGTTCATGTTTGTCCGATAAAAGGCCAGTTATTTAGTATCAGTCCTTTTGGGCAGTATGGAGGAAGAACTTGTAACCTGTGCCTGCGGAAGAGTGATTGCAATGGATCATGTAGTACACAGGCTTCTATGATGTGATCTCTGACAGTGGTATATCCACTCATCACTTTGAATCACTTTTTATGATATATTGAGACTATGAGACAAAGAGTGTGCATGTGTTGGGTGCCAATATATCATTCATAAAGCTTGCTGACCTGTTAATTCTTCCTGATAAGGGGTGCAGAAAACACAAATGTCTTTTCTGTTTCAAGGACAAATGTGGGTGAAGTTGATCATGAGGTTTATGTGGCATTTATTGCATGCATCTTAGTAAATCTGTACTATGGAGCTCTATGCCTGATTAGGATGGGGAGGGGGGTCTCCACAAAGACCCATGTAGGATGCTGTATGTAAGTAATACTGTGGGACAACACTAATACACTGCTGCATGCACTGAACTAGGCCACAGGTCTATTTTTGTGCTGCACACCCACACTCTGAGGACAGGGATCATACACCAGTTAGGTACACTTTAGGAGTGGACATACTGTGGATGTCATTGGTAATGAGGTTGAAATACAATGGCAGTCAATTGCAGTCAATTGCACTGCTAGACACTGTAGCACTTTCACAGGTCAGGGAATAGACAGAGTGAATGGAAATGCACTTGTACCCATCCACACTTTGGGTGGAGATAGTATGTGTACTGCTCTGAGCAATAGACACACAAAACACATTACTTAAATCAGATATTCACGGGTTTCTGCATGATCTTCTTTGCAGGGCAATGCTGTCTCTTTCTATGTGAAAATACAGCACCGAGTGCCATCTCATACTGACTGCCACCAAAAGGCTGTTGACCATACAGGTGGCTTGTGCTTCATTTTTGGTGAGACATGACACAGACCATGGTAATACTGGACATTTTCTTGTGGTGCCAAGGTATGGGTGGAATGTGTATAATATGCAAACAAGTTCCATGCATATATACATATATATATATGTGTATATATATATATATATGGGTCTACTGCTTTTCATCGAATACCACGTATTCGAAAAAGAGCAGTAGACTGCTCAGTTACGCAAAAGTGCACTTATTCGAAAGTGCACTTTCACGAACTCAGCTTCTACAAATGGATAGCACCACAATGGAGGACAGCAGGAAAACATGCTATGTCCTTCACTGTGGTGCGGTAGTTACAGACCATAGAGTTAGCACATGGATCATGGTAAGGGGATAGCTAGTAGGGCTATCCCCTTACCATGACCTGCGCCCTA